>NC_057803.1:291863695-292096709 GCF_018294505.1 Triticum aestivum | reverse complement strand
ATCATGTTTACTCTTTCAGCAGAAACCTGAAATGGGGATGACAGAACCCCCAGTCCCCTCTGAAACCAACTAGGGTTTACTAAAATAATTTTCAATGAACCTGAAATGCCCTTCTAAAATGCCCATCATTTTTGTCTTGGTTCAGAACCTCTGCAAAAGTGGTGCACATTTTCCTAGGCCATCCTAGGGTTTTTGAATTAAATCATAACTATTTGAATTTGGGCATTTAAAATTATATAAAATATTTAAATGCTCAAATATCTCCAAACTAAAATGTTTCATGTTGGAAATAATCCAACTATGGACCAGGAGTAGTTTGGTGATTTTTGGAGTTGTCTAGGTATTTTATTTAATTCAACAAAGTTGCAGATATATTAAATAAAAACAGAAAACAGAAAAGAAAGGGGGAAAAACCTACCTGGGCTCCTCCACTGTGCGGCCCAGCCAGCTGGCTGGCCCAGCCAGCCCAGCCCACCTCCCTCCTCTGTCGTCTTCGTCCAGACAGAGGGAGGGGAGTGTGGCCGGCGCGCGCGCGCGCGCCACCGCGCCACGCCACCTGCTCGCCTGCTTGCCTGGCCTCCCCTCCTCGCTCGACGCCCTGGACGACGCCACGCCTCTCCCCCTGCTCTCTCTCACTCTCCCTGGCTCTCTCCTTCCTCTCTCTCGCTCTCTCTCTCGCTCGGCCGAACATGACCGTCGCCGCCGTTCGCCATAGCCACCGCCTCCGACCACCCCTCGCTCCCCCGATTAGCTCAGAAGCTCCGCCACAACTCCCTCTTCCTCCCCACCGCTCCACGGGTCCCCGGAAGCCCTACATCGCCGCCACGTCGCCGTTCCCCTCTTCGGACTCCGACCACCGTCGCCGTCAAATTCGTCGTCTCCGGCGCGTCCCCGAGCCTGCTTCGACGCCCACTGCAACCGCGGTGAGCCCCCGGAGCGATTCCCCCTTCTTCCCTGGTCTCTCCCGACCTCTAGGCCCTAGCTCCACCTCGACCGAAAGCTCCACGCCGCCGGCGATGTCGCCGTCGTGGCCACGGTCGCCGTAGCGCCCAACCGAGCTCGCCATCGTGCTCCACACATCACGAGGAGCACGTAGAACGCACCAACGCCTCCCCAAACCCCCTGCAACACTGATCCCGACCGCACCCGAACTCCGGCCACCGCAGCCGAGCTCGCCGCCGTCAACTCCGGCCACCTCGAGCCCAACCACCACCACCAATAGACGCGGCTCAGCCTCAGCAACACGTAGATGCCTTCCGCCGTCCATTTGGTCGCCGGAATGGCAAAAAGCACTCTCGCCGCCGTCTCGGATCTCGCCGGCGTCATGTCGCCGGTGGGGTTTGACTTGACCGACCTGGGGTTTGACCCCCCAGGGTCACTGACGCGTGGGCCCTGTCGGCCAGGTGGTTAGGTTAGCGCTAACTACTGTTAGTCAACCCCCCCTGACACTGACAGTGGGCCCCAGTGCCACTAATTAAGTAATTAGGATTAATTTAAATCTGTTTAACCCCCCCTGTCACTGACGTGTGGCCCCCACACGTCAGGTTTGACTTCAACCAGCCACAGTTGACCACTGACGTCATGCTGACGTCATGCTGACACAGTAATTATATTTCTGGATTTAAATTAAATCAGGAAATTCCAGAATATTAATTAAACTTCAAAAATTCATAAATTTTATTCTGTAATTCCAAATTGGACAAATTATATATGAAAAATGATCAGAAAAATCCAATCTATCCATCTGTACTATTTTCATGCATGATCAAACAAGTTAAATTGATGTTTTAATCAGAACAAGGAAAAGCACTTTAAAAGGCCATATTTGAATTTGGAATTTGAATCTTTGATTCAAATTTGTTCAAACACATCTGGTTTTAGTTGCATTAGCCCAACACACTCATATTGCCATGTTTCATGCATGCATCATATTGTTGCATATTGTTTGGTGATGTTTGTGTATCGGTGTCCTTTGCGACAGGATCTGTCCCCGAGGAGTACCGTGATTACCCTAACGAAGAACCGTATCCGTGCAACGAACCATCAGGCAAGCAACCAACCATTTGATCATATCGATACAATCCCATGTTCTCGCTCCTGCTCTCTTTTACTGCATTAAGACAACGCAATTCAAACTACTGTGTGCTACGGTAGTTGAACCCATTTCCTCTGCATGACCTGTCATTGCCACAGTAACTAGATGAAACCCACTAGCATGTGTAGGAGTTGATTGAGCCATATGTATGTGTTGTTCCTACCTTGCTATGCCTGCTATGCTTAGAGTCGTGTCAGGTCTGGTTCATCTGGGTGATGGGCTAGAGTGAAATGATTATGTCGGTAATGGGAGTGGTGTGGTGAACACGATTTGGTAAAGGTATCGATGAGAGGCCATGTAGGAGTACATGGTGGGTTGTTTCATTGAAGCCGACCTTAAGCACTGAGATCTGTATGTGTGATTTAAGAATCAGCTACTACCATACATTGGGCCCTGAAATATGACCCCGCTCGACTTCTTATTCACCCTAGCTCTCTGTCCAGGAGTTGCAAGTAGTTTCTGGTGTTTGTAGCCTACTGGAGGCCGTGGACAGCGCTGACCGTAGGGGTGGGCTGTGATGCGGTAGGTACGTGGCACGGTGTACCGAATACCCGTTAGGTATCTCGGGAACCCTGTTCACATCGTTCGGGGCCGTATGGGAAACCTCGGCCGGACTCCCTGCGGATGGAACTTGAATAGGCGATAAACCTGGACTAGAGGCTTAAGTGTTTAGGTAGGTCGTGGTCTACACCCACGTCGGCTTTCGCTTGAAGTCTGCCGAGCACATGTCGTGTGCAGACGCTAAGTGGTGGAAACATGTATGACGAAGTACACCCCTGCAGGGTTAACATGATCTATTCGAATAGCCGCATCCGCGGTAAAGGACTACTTGGTTGCCTATACAGTTCATAGACAAGTAAATGGAAACTACTAAAAGCCTCAAGATAAGAGTGAGTGCCGAGGATGGCCCTTCCGTAGGAAGACGGAGGTGGATCCTCGGTAGTGTATTGAAGTGGTGAGTAGTGGACTCGTGTGCGCAAAACTATTTCAAGTTGGAGTATCGTAGGATAGCCTAGCCAAGAGTCAAAGCTGGCTTGCTGCAATAACTCCACCAACCCTTCTTGATACTGTGCATGTATGTAGGTTCTGATGTAAGTCTTGCTGAGTACCTTTGTACTCATGTTGCTATAATCTACATTTTTACAGAAGACGCTGCAACCCCTTCTGATGGGTTCTATGTAGACGTTGACATCAACGAGTAGGCTAAAGACCCAGGTGGTGACCCTGAGCTTGTGATGGACCACGTAGTATAGTTAGGCTTCCAAGCCTCTTTTATTTTACTAGTTGTCTGTACCCAGACAAAGTACTTCCGCTGTTGGCTTGTATGACTGTATGACTTGTATGTTGGGTCGTGAGACCCGTACCTTTGTGTATGATATGTATGCTTCGTTGTATTTGCACATATCGAGCATATTGTGTGTATGATTGAAATGCTTGGTATGTGTGGGATCTGACTATCTAGTTGTTTATCTTTAGTAGCCTCTCTTACCGGGAAATGTCTCCTAGTGTTACCGCTGAGCCATGGTAGCTTGCTACTGCTCTGGAACACTTAGGCTGGCCGGCATGTGTCCTTCTTCGTTCCTGTGTCTGTCCCTTCGGGGAAATGTCACGCTTTGAGTACCGGAGTCCTGTTAGCCCGCTACAGCCCGGTTTACCGGAGTCCTGCTAGCCCAGTGCTACAGCCCGGACCCACTTGCTGATGACCGACACGTTCGAAGCTGGGTCATGGATGCCTGTCCCTGTAAGTCTGTGCCGCTTTGGGTTTACGACTAGTCATGTCAGCCCGGGCTCTTTATCATATGGATGCTAGCGACACTATCATATACGTGAGCTAAAAGGCGCAAACGGTCCCGGGAAAAAGGTAAGACGACACCCGTGGGGATACCGTGCGTGAGGCCGCAAAGTGATATGAGGTGTTACCAGCTAGATCGATGTGACATCGAGTCGGGGTCCTGACACACGATGTTTTACCCAGGTTCGGGCCCTCTTGATGGAGGTAAAACCCTACATCATGCTTGATTTATTCTTGATGATATGAGTATTACAAGAGTTGATCTACCACGAGATCGGAGAGGCTAAACCCGAGAAGCTAGCCTACGGTATGATTGTATGTTGTCCTACGTTCTAAAACCCTCCGGTTTATATAGACACCGGAGGGGGCTAGGGTTACACAAGGTCGGTTACAAAGGAGGAGATATATATATCCGTATTGCCTAGCTTGCCTTCCATGCCAAGTAGAGTCCTATCCGGACACAAGACGAAGTCTTCAATCTTGTATCTTCATAGTCCAACAGTCCGGCCAAAGGATATAGTCTGGCTGTCCAAAGACCCCCTAATCCAGGACTCCCTCAGTAGCCCCTGAACCAGGCTTCAATGACGATGAGTCCGATGCGCAGTGTTGTCTTCGACATTGCAAGGCGGGTTCCTCCTCCGAATACACCATGGAAGAATTTTGAATACAAGGATAGTGTCCGACCCTGCAAAATAAGTTCCACATACCACCGTACAGAGAATAATATTTCCACAAATCTAATCTGCTGACACATTTTGGCAACATGCCATTATGCCATGGCCCGGTGATTATTTGAACCATTTCCTTTAACTAGCCCCGCACATAACGCGAGGCAGTTTGTTGACACGTCTTGTCAAAGCAAAGATCGTGTCCCCCTTATTACGGGATTCTCATCAATACGTGCATGGGTAACCCAACCGCGCCATCGATTACGGCGCTTGGGGATAAGCAAGTTTTACCAGGCTAGTGGGGGTGCATAGTTTCGGCCGCCCTTATAAAGGGACAAGGTTTAACCTTTTTCTACCCACGCCTTCTTCCTCCTTGCTCATCCATTCTTGCGCACTCGAGCTCCAACACCCAAGTCCACATCCTTCTCCTCAACCTTCTCCAAACATGTCCGGAGCAGGAGGAAAGTGGATGGCGTCCTCCGTCACAGAGGGATGCATCAAAAAGCTTTCGGGGCCGAATACCTAGCCGCGAATATCATGCATCGGCTGCTCGCTGCGGGGCAGATCGTCCCTACCCCGAAACCTCACGAGAGGGTAGTTTTCCTCCAACACTTCCTCCGCGGACTGGGGTTTCCCCTCCATCCATTCGTCCGTGGTCTCATGTTCTACTACGGGCTGGACTTCCATGATCTGGCCCCGAACATCATCCTCAACATTTCGGCGTTCATCATCATGTGTGAGGCTTTCCTCCACATCCATCCCCACTTCAGCCTATGGCTAAAGACCTTCAATATCAAGCCAAAGGTGGTGGGAGGCCAACAAGCAGAATGCAGCGAAGCCATGGTGGGCAAGATGCCCAATGTTATATGGCTTGAAAGCTCCATCGTAAAGACCATAAAGGGGTGGCAATCAGCGTGGTTCTACATCACCGAGCCGCGCAACATCAACTGGGTGGCGGCCCCCGAGTTTCGATCCGGAATCCCCAACATCTACTTCGGCCTGGTGAGGTGGCTTGTGGACGCCTGCCCATAGCTGGAAGTCATCAAGCGGTCCGTCTGCATCTAAGGTGCACACTAGGCTTTCGCCTGTGTGAAGGTGCAATGGGCCAAGATGGACGCCGTGAAGCTGGTGAAGGAAGGGCCACCGCAGGGCAAGGAGCATCGCCACCTCGAGATGTACTATGAGGGTGTCCTAAAGGGTGCCCGTCTCATAGCGGACGAGTGTGCAAAAGATGTAATATTTGAATGAACTTGCTCATGTAATCCTGTATTATGAAAACTTGTTCATATGCGCTATGCAATGCTTGTCTGAATTTAAAATATTACCTTCTGTTCGGCTGTTTATCAAATTTGAGAGATGGCCAGTCGTCGGCTTCTGCCCCCACACCACGAGTGCTGGGGTGTTCGGGATAAACCTGAGCACTCTTGTTCCCATTGTTGGGTCCTTCGAGGGAGGTGCTCAGCACAACAAACAAGGCAATCGGACTATAATGCGTTATCACTCTCACTTATCCATACAATTCTATAATTTTAAATTTCGGTGAAGCCCCTAGTATTCGGAAGGCCGAATTCGGGGCGCGATACACGCCTTAAGCCGGACAGGGCCGACTTCTCGCTCTAAGCGACATAAGTCTTTAGGGACTTGAAACCTCTCGAACAACGACCAGTCTCTCGCCTTATCATGACAGTCAGTTTTAGCTTTCTCTACTGAGGTGCTTAGCCCAGCAGAACCGGGGCACAATCGTAGTAGTTCTCCCAGTGCTACCTTAGCCGATATAGCGGAACATAAGGTACCCAAACATGGGAGCCGGGAAAACCCAACTATTGACCCAAGACATGATTCAGAGCTGATGCATATAATGCTATAAGTTCGGGGTGCCGCACTGTCGAAAGTGTTCGGACTTCTCATGTTGTATTATGGGGTATGCTTAAGGCCCTAGCGTATTGGCCGTACCAGAGTGTACGGGTGCTAGATGTTGTGAATGAACATATATATAAAAAGGAAGAATGCAATAATAGTCTTAATGCTATGCATTGTTTATTCAAAAAGATGCGTTGAAGCAGAATGATACAAGTAGTGCGATAAGCAAAAAGTAGGACTGTTTGACATGTCCCTTCCCAGGGCAAGCTGAGGAATAGTATTAAAGCAAATATTTCACTCGTTATCGTAATCCACCTGGGAGTTCTGTGGTGTGACGTAGCTTTCTGCCTCCTTGGTTGCTGCATCATGTGTTCGGCAATCATGCTGCCGGACAGGGTTTCCAGAGATTAAAGTCCTGAAAGAGAAAAATAACAAAGCGGGAAGCCCCTAGTGCGGTTTAAGCCGCGACTTGGGGCGTGCCGCAGTCGTGCCCCCTCCCCGCCTGTGCCCATGGTATTTTTAATGCATAATTACATACGCGTGGCACGGATTTCACCGTTTGGCTGGGACTAGGGTGGGGGCCGCATTGCTATGCGAGCTCGGAATGTGCCAGGAGGTCATGTTGCCGATTACTCCAGGCGCGCTTGAAGGTTTCCGGGTCCTTAATCGGCGGACTAGTGGATTGCCTTAAGAGGCTGCTTTGTGCTTCCGCTGCGAGGGCCGCAGTGTGCTCCTCCATGTAGAGAGAGCTTTCTGTGTTTCCATTGACTGTGATGACCCCCCGAGGTCCTGGCATTTTGAGCTTGAGATATGCATAATGCGGTACCGCATTGAATCTTGCAAATGTGGTTCGCCAGAGCAGTTCATGGTAGCCACTGCGGAACGGGACTATGTCGAAGATTAACTCTTCGCTTCGAAAGTTATCCGGGGATCCGAGGACCACTTCCAGTGTGACTGATCCTATGCAATGGGCCTCTACACTTGGTATGATGCCTTTAAAGGTCATTTTTGTGGGTTTGATCCTTGAGGGATCGATACCCATTTTGCGCACTATGTCCTGATAAAGCAGGTTCAGGCTGCTGCCTCCATCCATAAGGACTCGAGTGAGGTGAAATCCGTCAATGATTGGGTCTAGGACCAATGCGGCGAATCCGCCATGACGGATACTAGTGGGGTGGTCCCTGCGGTCGAAGGTGATCGGACAGGAAGACCATGGGTTGAATTTTGGGGCGATTGGCTCCAACGCAAATACGTCCCTGAGTGCACGCTTCCGTTCCCTCTTGGGAATGTGGGTTGTGTATATCATGTTCACCGTCCGCACTTGAGGGGGGAACCTCTTCTGTCCTCTAGTGTTCGGCTGCCGGGGCTCCTCCTCGTAATCCCTATGTGACCCCTTATCTTTATTTTCGGCATTTATCTTGTCGGCCTGCTTGAACACCTAACAATCACTGTTGATGTGGTTGGCTGGCTTGTCGGGGGTGCCGTGTATTTGACACGAGTGATCGAGTATACGGTCCAAACTAGACGGGCCCGGAGTGCTTCTCTTGAATGGCTTTTTCCGCGGACCAGGTTTAGAGCCTTTGAATCCGGCATTGACTGTTGTATCCTTGATATTGTCGCTCTTAATGCGGCGGTTATGTTTATTGCGACGTGACCTGCCATTGCCGTCCTTGGTATCTGAAGTATCACGGTTCTTTGATATGTTATTACTGCGAGCCAGCCAGCTGTCTTCTCCTGCGCAAAAGCGAGTCATGAGTGTCATGAGGGCTGCCATAGATTTCGGCTTTTCCTGACCAAGGTGTCGGGCTAGCCACTCGTCGCGGATGCTGTGCTTGAAAGCTGCTAGGGCCTCTGCATCCAGACAGTAGATGATTTGATTTTTCTTTGTTGGGAACCGTGTCAAGAATTTCCTGGCCGATTCTTCTGGCTGCTGAATTATGTGGCTCAAGTAATCGGCATCTGGTGGTCGAACATAAGTGCCCTGAAAGTTGCCGAGGAATGCGGCTTCCAGGTCTTCCCAACAGCCAATGGACTCTGTTGGCATGCTGTTGAGCCAATGTCGAGCTGGTCCTTTGAGTTTTAGTGGGAAGTATTTGATGGCATGCAGGTCATCACCACCGGCCATGTGGATGTGCAGGAGGAAATCCTCGATCCATACCGCAGGATCTGTTGTGCCGTCGTGTGATTCAATATTTACGGGTTTGAAAGCCTCTAGGATTTGATGATCCATTACTTCATCTGTGACGCATAGGGGTTGTGCGGTGGCTCTGTACTGAGCTATGTCGCGATGCAGCTCAAATGAGTCTTGCCCGCTGAGTTCGGCCCGGCCGGACTTACTTTTAGTGTATCCAGCGTGACGATTATCGTCTCGCATAGTGGCGCGCCCGCATGATCCGTAGATCAATCTTGCATGTTTTGCTTTGTCCTCCAATACGTCTCACAGGTCTGGCGTATTTCCCCATGCCTTTTTATTTGAATGGCGTTGGGGTGCGGCTGAGCTTTTGGCTGGAATGTTTCTCTATCGCGGCCACGAGGTGGCCGATCAGCCGCGTCAGACACCGGGGATGTAGGTTTCGCCTCAAGTCGGGGTAGCAACCTGCACTTTGGGTAACTCTTGGAGGGGCGTTCGAGTTTATATTCCTCGGCTGCTAGGACTTCAGTCCATCTGTCGGCTAGCAATTCTTGATCAGCTTGAAGCTGCTGCTACTTTTTCTTAAGGCTATTTGCCGTGGCTATAAGTCGGCGCTTGAAGCACTCTTGTTTGACGGGATCCTCTGGCACAATCAATTCGTCATCGTCGAGGCTTGCCACATCTACAGAGGGAGGCATGTAATTATCATCCTCTGCCTCTCCATCTGCCGCTCTCTCAGGAGGGCTGGCTCCTCCATCCTCCTGCTCTGAATCTTGCTGGAGGGGATTGTTGTTGTGTTTGGCACTGTCCGGAGTGCTATTATCTCTGATGCTGGTATCACCACTTTTGCCTTGGTGGGACTTAGAGCGGCGCCGCTGACGCCGGGGCTTGGGTTGCTTCTTGGAGGGGTCATCCTCCGTTATCTCATTGCCATTGCCTTCTTTGGGTGTGTCCACCATGTATATATCGTATGATGAGGTGGCTGTCCAGTTCCTTGTGGGCAGTGGTTCCTCTTCGACTCCCGCATCGTCGTCCATACCGTCGATGTCTTCGGAGTTGAAGTCGAGCATGTCGGTTAAGTCATCGACAGTGGCTACTAAGTGGGTGGTGGGTGGGCGGCGAATTTCTTCGTCATCTACATCCCAATCCCACCATAGGTAGTTCGGCCAGGCCTCTCCTGACAAGGAGAGAGACCTTAATGAGTTCAGTATGTCGCCCAAGGGCGAGTGCTGAAAAATATCCATAGAGGTAAACTCCATGATCGGCGCCCAATCAGATTCGACAGGAACAGGCGCAGGCGGTTCGCAGTCCGTGGCCGGAGAAGGATCCAGCAGTTGGGCAACACGGCTCTTGTGAAGGGTAAGGTCGATATTCCGCTCGATCGCCGCTGAGGATACGGCCTCCGTGATGGGGTCCATCGACCCGTCCATGGATGGCGCAACTGGCTCCGAATTGAGGCTCGGAGCGGCTGCCGGTGCGATCTCCTGAATACGGTTCGATGGTAGAGCTAAATTATACTCATCGTGACCGCGCGGCGCACAAGATAGGGTCTCGATTCCATCGAAGATCAAGTCTCCACAGATATCGGCCGTGTAGTTTAAGATTCCAAACGTGACCTAGTGACAAGGGCGTAACTTTTGATCTGCTCCAGATGGCCAAGCGAGTTGGCCCGCAGTGCGAAGCCGCCGAACACAAAGATCTGTCCGAGGAGAAAAGTCTCACCCTGGACTGAATCGCTATCGTTGATCGTAGGAGCCATCAAGCCTAACAGCGACGACACAGAGGAACTCTCAATGAAAGCACCAATGTCGGTGTCAAAACCGACGGATCTTGGGTAGGGGGTCCCGAACTGTGCGTCTAAGGCGGATCGTAACAGGAGGCAGGGAACATGATGTTTTACCCAAGTTAGGGCCCTCTTGATAGAGGTAAAACCCTACGTCCTTCTTGATTTATTCTTGATGATATGAGTATTTCAAGAGTTGATCTACCACGAGATCGGAGAGGCTAAATCCTAGAAGCTAGCCTATGGTATGATTGTATGTTGTCCTACGGACTAAAACCCTCCGGTTTATATAGACACCGGAGGGGGCCAGGGTTACACAAGGTCAGTTACAAAGGAGGAGATATACATATCTGTATTTCCTAGCTTGCCTTCCACGCCAAGTAGAGTCCTATCCGGAAACAAGACGAAGATTTCAATCTTGTATCTTCATAGTCCAACAGTCCGGCCAAAGGATATAGTCCAGCTATCCGGAGACCCCCTAATCCAGGACTCCCTCACCCTCCCACCCCTTCTCTTCACGGAGTCTGAAGTCTGTAATCGGGCATCCAATTCATTCATTTTAAGCCTCTTCATTCTTTCCTCAATTGTTTCAATAGGTAGATTCTCGCCAACTTTATCATTGTTTGTCTCATTTTCTTTCCAGTGGATTCAATTCTAGTTTTTTTGGATTTATCATATACCTTTCCTTGATTCAAATGTTTCCTCTTGCTCATTTGCCTCTCGCCATTTAATTGTTCCAGAGTGTTCAAGACATCTCAAAAGATTTGTGCTTGTATTCACTTAATTTGAGCTTGTCACCTCATTCAAGACTTTCTATTGTCCCGGTGCATCATCTCTCTCTTAACCAATCCTTTTCAATGGTGTTTTCTTTTTCAGTGGGCCCATAACCCACAGGTTTATCCCCAGGAATGCTTTCTCCAAGATGGCTTTCAAATTCTTTTCATGTTTGGTTCCAACTTTCCTCTTTTCATTCTTCCGGGTTATCTCAACAATTTTTGTGGTGTTTCTCATCATCATTCTCAACACTTGAAGACCGAAAAGGAGTTTTACTCTAAATCTTGTCCGTCTCTCAAAGATTCTTGGTGCTAGCTTGATGCTATCCTATAAATTTGTTCCGGTCATCAAGAATTATTTTCATACCCATTCCAAGCAGTTCAGGAGTATTTTATTTTGGATTCTACCACTGGTAAGCATCGGACCTAAACAAACGGTTTTTAACCCCTTTCGGCGACGGCATTTGGAACCGTCGCCAAGTGAGTGTGGGCGATAGGGGGGTACTTCCCACGCGACCCAAAAACCGTTAGGGATATGCCCTCCTGGCACACACGCTCGGCAAAATGAGGTCCTGTGTGACTGGCGAGCGCTCAAATATGGAAATGTGTACAGTAGAGCTAAAAAATACAATTATACGACGAAATTGTTTCCGGTCGCAAGTACATCCCACATAGTTAGTCCCCGCTAAACGTTTCCGTTCGTATGTACATCCCACACAGTTGCTCCAAGAAAAACGTTTCCTTTCACAAGTACATCACACACAAGTTTTCCCGTTAAATCGTTTGCGTTATTGAATGTATCACACACGGTCCGTAGAAGAAACGGTGTGGCAAAGGCTCTCCATCACACACAATTTTTATGTGGTAAACGTTTGCGCAAGGTGGCCTAATGCAAACAGTTTTCAAGAGAAAGTAGTGTCTGATTGTTCATTGATCCAACATGGTTTATTCCTAGAAACTGTGTGTGTTGCCTGAGGTCATCGCCCACGGTATTTTTTCAACAACCTTTGCAATAGCAAAACCAAATTAGCAGGCTAATTCGCCATTAGCAAGATAATTGCCATATTTTTAATAATCCATTTATTAGTCTAATTGACATTCATATTAAGCACATAATATATTTCATTTCCATATTAAGGAAGCAGAATTTTATAATTGAAATACATCAGAGTACAACATGATATAGCTTCAGCACTCTGCTACCCCATTACACAACTACACTAGCACCAAGTTTCACATGCAACATGTAGAACCTTTCGAAATTAGCATCATAGACGGTATATAGACCGATGCATCTCATCTGGAAAACTGCTGAAGCGGAAGGTGAATATTGAGCCTTCATTCATGTTGAAGGTCTTTGCAACTTTAGTCCAGTGCCTGTGGATGATTGACCGTCAGTCCTTCGTCCTCTTCAGGAACACTTCAATATTGAACCGTGAGTGTTGTATGAAAACCTTACTCGCCTCCTAACCATAGAGGTCGGATAAGAGGTAATCATCAGTGAACTGCTTTGGAAAGGCCTGAAAACAAGGATGTGCATAAATATCTTCTCCATATTGGAAATCGGGCAAAGGAATTAAAAAAGGCAAGGTATAATAGTTAGTACCATCTTGTAGTGAACTGATGTCTTCTTCATTGTGCAGGCAAAGATCTTGTGTTTTTTGTCACTAATTTCTTTATCCTAACAATCTTTCTGAGTTTCTTGATTTGATTGATATTCATGGACAACTCATTTCCCCATATGCAAAAACAGTCGAATAGTGGGTCAAATCCTCTGGCAGAAGGACCTACATGTGCATGACCAAATTATTAAAAACCAAAATATTAGAATGGTTCCTGCAATTGCACAATAATGTGCTATTAGACAATGGACCATGCACGTGCCAACCTCGATTGTAGACCTCGGTGCTTCCCATTGTTTCCCTGCAACACATATAAGGTAGTTAGTAATCAGGTTAAGTATTTACTACAACCAAATTGAATTTATTCCTCACATGGTATACAATAACGGAATGCACAAACAACTATTGAACATCGCATTGCAGAATTGAATCAAACAGTTAACTAAACACCACAACACAAATGAACCAAACGTTATCTAAGCACCACATTGCACAATGTATAACCAAACTAAGCATGCTTGACAACTTGGAAATATAGCAATCATATTCGTTTCTCATGTATTTTTATAAAGATCAATTCTATTTATTTCTATCATGGAAGATAGTACAAAATTGCGGCCTGAAGAATCGAACATCACATTTGCATAATTGAACCAAACAGTTAACTGAAGACGACAACTAATTAACAAAACAACTAATAAGTGAGCACCACACTGCATGACATATAGAACATATACACTAGAGCAACATATTGCATGGTAAAATTAGATAGCACAATTCACTAGAATTTTTGAAGGAAATGCAGGAGCAGCACACACAATGGGTAAACCGAGAAAATGGCAAGGTGCTCCTCCAAGATCTGGGGGTCGGCACGAATGGCAGCCATCACGACCTCATCCGCGCGTGCAGCCACGATTTTCTTCTCCGCTGCCAATGCTCCTTGAGATCCTGTCTATACTACGTGCATCATGGCTTACGGCTGCACTTATTTGGTGGAGGGGTCGGTGATTTTGGTGGAAGGTGTCGTGCTCGCACCGGAGCTCGGGGCATGTGGGATGTGGAATGAGGAGGAGGATGGGGGTCGGGTGTGGATTACCTGCCTGGATAGACGAGGCCGAGCAGCGTGAAGGAGGGTCACCGATGAGGAGGCGACGCTACAAGCAAGGAGTGAAGGTTTCAACTTGGAAAGGAAGGCAGAAACAGGGAAAATGTGGCTTTTGGTAAGGGGGGTGCGGGGAGGTAGATATTTCCCTGGAAGCCGAAAATTTGGAATCGCTTCAGAGAAAAAACTGGCGCGCAAAGTGTCATCAGTCATGGTCACTTATTTAGAACTGTGTACGCTATGTCAACATCACAAATGATTCAAATAGTTTAACCCGTGTGTGATGATTTTGACTGTAAAAAATTTGGGTTCGAATTTCCCTGGTTACTGTGGTCATCCACATCATTGCATAATTTGGGTACATAAAGGAGACTAACTTCTTAATTGAGCAACTTCAGCAATTAAACAGAGCGAGATGACCTAAACATTACTCTAACAAATTAAAGACATGTGCTCTTAATTATACAAAACAAAGAGTACTACGACGACCGGTGCTCGTCGATCTCCGCCGCCGCCTCCATGTCCAGCTCGCGCCCAACGGTCTCCTGGGGAAGGGGCTCTATGGCATCCATCACACCATACTCGGCAAGCATCTCACCATCCGCATCCACCATCTCTTTGGAAAAGGCCGCCACGAGTTGGGCATGGGCGGACGCGACCTGGGCTTGGACGGGCTCCATCGTCGCAAGGATCTTAGGCTGCTCGAACGCTCTCGGCGATTGCCGGCTCTTAGGCTGTGGGTTGCCGACCGTTGTCGGAGAAGCTTCAATCGATTTGTGTGGTGACTGCAAGGAGCTGGACGTGGGCGGCCTCGACATGGTCGTGGGTGGCCTCCATCACAGCTAAGGCCGCTGCTACGGAACGGACAACTGATGTGCCGCTCTCGCCAATTGTTATCTCCGAGCCAGATGTTGCGACCGTTTGGGCTTCCATGGCCGCCCGGTCGCAGATTGCGGGCGCGCTCATGCACCTTGTTAGCACGCGCATAGTGGTTGTGGCTGTGCTCTCGCCGGAGTGGGCCACCGAAGTTGCCCTCACGACGCGGGTCCATGTGCCCATCTTTCACTGGTGATGATTGAACAGTGAAATGATATTTGGGGAGCGAGCTAGTTTGCTTGAGATGTTGGTTGTGGACTATAGCCGATGCACCTTCTCACGTAAGCCATCGGAAGAATATACACCGACGGTGGTCCAGGATATTTTGTGCTACATCTCACACGATTGGTGATAATAAATTGTGTGCGATCTACTTGATTTTTCATCTTGATTTGTATTACATAATGGGGTCACGATGGCAATGGGTGGTGTTTGAAATGCTAGACCTTTTATCTGGAGTGAACATGCAACTATATGTGTGTCGTAAATGAATTGGAATTATTCAGGGTTCATTTGAACATTTTATACATTAAATTGGTTTTCTAGCCATTTCAGGTGCACCATTCAAAATTAAACTACATGCACATGCTCCGGTGCACCAACACTGGGTGTAAAATCATATTTGTGTCCATGGGTTTATGCTTATCTCCCATGCAAGAAATGTGGATGAAATTCGAACACCACGGCACCGTGGCTCTCCGGCAAATGTTGACATACTTGGTTTTGTAATTGTAGTACATCCAAAATTCACCCAAAATTCATGAAACTTGGCATGCTATCATGGGGCGCCGTCAACATGTCATGGTAAAAAATTTATCCCATTTGGGGCAGGTTTGTGTATATGCTTCTCACAAACCAAAGCTTGTCACAACAAGTGTGATGGTTTGGGTATGGAACATCCCACCTTTGGGGACGGAACGATATCCATTGCTTCTCATTGCTTCCAAAAATTTTCTCGTGTCAACATAGAACAACAGGAGTGTTGTGTCAAATTTTGTGATTTTTTAAGGTTCGTTTGGACATTTTTATGCATTAACTCAGTTTTCAATGCATTTATGTGCATAATTCAAATTTGAACTACATGCACATGCTCCGGTGCATATAAATTGGTTGAAAAATCAAATATGTGTCCTTGGGTGCATGCTTAGGTCCCATGCAAGAAATGGGAATGAATTGCAAACACCAGGGCATCGGTGATTGCTCGCAAAACATTGAGGTGCCTGGTTTTTAAAATCTAGTAAATCCAAAACTCGTCTGAAATTCATGAAATTTGGCATGCTTCTATGGTGCGGCATCAACATGTCGTGGTAATTTTTTTCTCCCATTTGGGGCAGGTCTTGGTACATGCTTCTCACAAACTAGAGCTTCTCACAACAAGCGTGATGGTTTGGGTAGACAATGTCCCACCTTTGGGGACGAAACAATATCCATTGCCTCTTATTACTTACAAAATGTTTCTCATCTCAACATAGAACAACATGAGTGTTGTGTCAATTTTTGAGATTTTTGAGGGTTCGTTTGGACATTTTTATGCATTAAATGAATTTTCAATGCATTTATGTGCATAATTCAAATTTGAACAACATCCACATGCTCTAGTGCATATAAATTGG
The DNA here is from genome assembly GCF_018294505.1 of Triticum aestivum. Taxonomy (NCBI): domain Eukaryota; kingdom Viridiplantae; phylum Streptophyta; class Magnoliopsida; order Poales; family Poaceae; genus Triticum; species Triticum aestivum. The sequence goes on along the minus strand of NC_057803.1, from coordinate 292,080,394 downwards.
TTGAAAAATAAAATATGTGTCCTTGGGTGCATGCTTAGGTCCCATCCAAGAAATGGGAATGAATTTCAAACACCAGGGCACCGTTGATTGCCGGAAAAACATTGAGATGCCCGGTTTCTAAATTTTAGTAAATCCAAAACTCGTCTGAAATTCATGAAATTTGGCATGCTATCATGGAGCGGCATCAACATGTCGTGGTAAATTTTTTCTCCATTTGGGGAAGGTCTTGGTATATGCTTCTCACAAACCAGAGCTTCTCACAACAAGCATGATGGTTTGGGTAGGGAACATCCCACCTTTGGGGACAAAATGATATACATTGCCTCTTATTGCTTCCAAAAATTTCTCGTGTCAACATAGAACAACAGGAGTCTTGTGTCAATTTCTGTGATTTTTTGGGGTTCGTTTGGACATTTTTATGCATTAAATGAATTTTCAATGCATTCATGTGCATAATTCAAATTTGAACAACATCCACATGCTCTAGTGCATATAAATTGGTTGAAAAATCAAATATGTGTCCTTGGGTGCATGCTTAGGTCCCATGCAAGAAATGGGAATGAATTTCAAACACCAGGGCACCGTTGATTGCCGGCAAAACATTGAGATGCCTGGTTTTTAAATTCTAGTAAATCCAAAGCTCGTCTGAAATTCATGAAACTTGGCATGCTTTCAGGGAGTGGTATCAACATGCCGTGATGAAATTGTTGTCCCGTTTGGAGCGGATTTGGGTATATGCTTCTCATGAACCAGAGCTTCTCACAACAAGCATGATGGTTTGGGTAAGGAACGTCCCACCTTTGGGGACAAAACGATATCCATTGCCTCTTATTGCTTCCAAAAAATTTCTCATTCAACATAGAACAACAAGAGTGTTGTGTCATTTTCGAGGTTCGTTTGGACATTTTTATGCATTAACTGAGTTTTCAAGTCTGGGAAGCTGTTATCATTTGCATTTTTGCCATGCTAATTTAGGATTGTTCTAGTGAGTTCTAGCAGGAGCTTAGTGTTCATGATTTGTAGAGATTTACCTGTAATTTATGGTCATGTGCTTTGTTGCTATGTTGGATTGTCGAAGCATAGTTTGTTGTTGCATCCTAAGTGCTATGATGTTGTTAAGCGCAGTTTTGCATCATTGTTGTTTTGCTTGTCATTTGCAAACCATGCATTCGTTTCTGATGATCCTTATATTAATTTCAACCGAAATCACGCCATCTTTCTTGCGGCATGATTGGTTCGCCAAGTTGATGCCTTGATCATCCATTCCCTTCAGGAGTTCTCATATGCATTGCACATCATAACTTGCATTCCATGTCGTGTCTTGCATCATGTTGCTTGTGTATTGCACCGTGATTGATTGTTGTTCTGTTGCTTGTGTTCTTGCTTTAGATAGAGACGAGCGACCAGTACGTGAACGAGAAACCTGTTGAGTATGCTAACGTGGAGCAAGCTTTCGACAACTTTGAGAAGTTTGTAGGCAAGATGATCATTACCCTCGATGTCACTTCTATCTTTGCTTGCTAGTTGTTCATTCTACCGCTCTGTCGCACTACCTACCACATGTTTATCATGCTAACATATTGCCATGTCAATCATCTAACCCACCTTCCTAGCAAACCGTTGTTTGGCTAAGTTACCACTTTTCCTTAGCCCCTTAGCGTTGCTAATTGCACGTGCCTTGCAGGTTGTTCCATGTTGGAACTTGGATATGTTGGGATATCACAATATCTCTTATTTAATTAATGCATCTATATACTTGGTAAAGGGTGGAAGGCTTATCCTTATTCTTGGTGTTTTGTTCCACTCTTGCCGCCTTAGTTTCCGTCATACCTCGATGTTATGTTCCTTGATTTTGCTATCCTTACGTGGATTGGGTTATAGGACCCCCTTGACAGTTCGCTTTGAATAAAACTCCTCCAGAAAGGCCCAACCTTGGTTTTACCATTTGTGTAATAACAACTAAAACTTGCATAGGGACTTGCCGGCCCCCGTGGACTTAATCAACAAACCGGGCCAGTGCTCCTCATGAGTGCTGGTCCAAACCGGGTAGACTATGGGGCCACCTCGGGGAAACACGAGGTATTTGGTATATACCTCTAGGCTGACCCATCCAGTGTACCCTGAGAACGAGACTGCACACCTCCTATCAGGCTAGGTCGGTGCATCGGGAGGTCTTGCTGGACTTGTTTTACCATTGTCGAAATGTCTTGTAACCGGGATTCCTAGACTGATCGGGTCTTTCCGGGAGAAGGAATATCCTTCATTGATCGCGAGAGCTTGTAATGGGATATGTTGGGACACCCCTACAGGGTATAAACATTCGAGAGCCGTGCCCGCAGTTATGTGGTAGATGGGAATTTGTTAATATCCGGTTGTGGAGAACTTGACACTTGACTTAATTAAAATTCATCAACCGCGTGTGTACCGTGATGGTCTCTTTTCGGCGGAGTCCGGGAAGTGAACATGTCTGGGTTATGAATGAGCGTAAGTAGTTTAGGATAACTTCTTGATCTCTTCTAGTTTCACGACCGTTGCGTAGTTTCTCATCTTACTCTTGTACTCGTATGTTAGCCACCATATTTGCTTCGCGCTTGCTGCAACTCCACCTCATGAACACCTCCTACCCATAAGCTTAAACAGTCTTTATCTCGCGGGTTTTGAGATTGCTGAGTCCTCGTGACTCACGGATACTTCCAAAATAGTTGCAGGTGCCGATGATACCAGTGCAGGTGATGCTACCGAACTCAAGTGGGAGTTCGACGAGGAACTTGGCCGTTACTATGTGTCTTTTCCTAATGATCAGTAGTGGCACCGACTTGGGACGAGCGGGGATCTAGCATTTGGGGTTATCTTCTTTTCATTTGGATTTGTCCGTAGATGGACTATGTCTGTATTTTGGATGATGTATGATATACTTATGTATGGTGTGATGTGGCGATTGTAAGCCAACTCTACTTATCCCTTTCTTGTTCATTACATGGGATTGTGTGAAGATGACCCTTCTTGTGACAAAACCACAATGCGGTTATACCTCTAAGTCGTGCCTCGACACATGGGAGATATAGCCGCATCGTGGGTGTTATACAAACCACTCCACCACACCACCTCACAGCAACACACGTCGTCGATCAGTGCGGTGTCAAGCTCCTAAGTGACTAAGTGGTTGCTCCCTACCATATGGCAGCCACTTCCTACAGAAAATACCTCCAAGCGACACCCGTCCCGAGACTTGTCAAGCAAGTAGGCGCGAAGCTGGCGAAATAGCCCGGCAGGGCCTGCCGGACAAGCTGTGATGTGACATTGAGCGGTGCATTTAATGCGCTCTATCAGCCTACAGAATTAGGTATGATAGCACTGTTTGATATCTAATCAGTATGTAAAGACTGATTTTCCATTGTGGTGACCCCTTGATCTATAAAAGGAGGCCCATGGGAACCGTAGAAAGATTCGGACCCCAACACATTCATACGCGCGTAACCACTCTTGTCCCGAGGCAAGCCTGCCGGGCAAGACCGCCGCGTTTCTCCACCATTTTCCACCATCAATCCACCAAAGCAGGAGTAGGGTTTTATGCCTCGCAGCAGCCCGAACCTGGGTAAAACTGCCCGTGTAATCTCTGTCGTGTTGTGTTACGCTTCTCGGCTCTTTACGCAATGCGCCCATGCCCCCGCCGATCCAAAAGGGGCTCCTGGCCCCATATGTGGCCATGGTTTACGATGATAGAAGCGCATATTAAAGACGCTTTGCAAGGTGGATATCACTACATCATACCATGTACATAATAGAGGGGATACATACAAAGGCATACAATTGCCACATGAATACATCAATACATAGCAAACACATACAGAAGGGCAACATCCAACTATAGATAAAAACAAAGCGAAAAACATGAACAACGTCTACCATGCTAGCCCACGTTGCCGACCAGGAACCTAATTGTAGCGACCCGACCTCAGACGGTCAATTCTCTGTGCTTCAGTGTCATCCCTGGATCGGTAATGCTGACACCCACAATACTCGAAGGATTTATAACAAAGTAGATTCACACACTTATTACATCGAATGTCTCAAAAGAGAACTTATGACAATAAATATGGCTTAAGGCCATCTAAATAAAATAACAGCGGAAGGCTTGGAAGATGAAATGAGTCCATCAACTCCAATGGCATAGCTGACTGCATGACAAACAACCTATGGTACCTTACTCGTCATCTGAAAAGTCTGCAACATGATACGTTGCAACCCAAAAACGGGTCAGCACATGGAATATGCTGGCATAATAACACAGTAGAGCAATGAACAGAAAAAATACTATCACTACATGCAATTATGGCTGGTGGAGGCTCTATGGTTATAATGTTTTACGAAAAGCCAATTTTTCCATACAACAAAGGAATATATTTTATTGAACTATGATGGTAGTTGAAACATTGAGAAGGTTCCTCCAACTCAATCCCCAGTAAAGTAATCATTAACATCCCAACAAAATTTATTTGGAGTGATGAGATCAAAACAATAATTCAAGTACCAGATACTCAAGATGTCCATAACCGGGGACACGGCTAACCATGATTAGTTTGTACACTCTGCAGAGGTTTGCGCACTTTTCCCCACAAGACTCGATCTCCTCCATTGGATTTCTTGCACTACATGGTGTTTGAGAAACTGATGACCGAGACACAGTCTTTCAAAAGCATTAACTCTAACCCTGGGTAGACAGTACCAACCTACATCCCCTACATCTACTGGCCTACCACTGGAAGAGGTCATGCATCTTACTCCACTATGCTAGAGCCCATAATAGCTTATGGCTGCACACGGAAGTTTCTAGCATGAATAATCTTATAATCCCTTTGAGCCTGGGTGGCACTCCATAGGATGATCACACAGGAACTCCGGGATATCCTAGGACAACACTGGATTCTCTAGGTGCACAAAACCAACAATCCACCCAGATGTTTATTAAAGTTGCCGTCTTAAGTTAACCATTAATTAACAATCTCACATCTGTCATGGATTCTCTCTGTCATGGATTCACATCTGCAATATAAGCATAACATAGAAGTAGCACCCAAGGGTTTGATAATAAATCAGGTAATAGGTTCTACCTCATCAACTACTTCCCAATACCCACATGTTAATCACAACCTACTCATGAAGTGTTTGAGGATTGAAACTAATGCATAAAACTGGGTATGAAAAGTGTATGATCAATGTGTTACTTGCCTTGCTGATGATCTGCAAATCCTAAAGACTCATAGTAGCATGCTTCGCACTCCGGGAATTCTATCGCAAACAAACAATAGCATACATAAGAAATCAAGCAAGGATGCACGGGTAAAACTCAAATAAGAAGATCTAACCAGAAAGTTCAACTGAAGAACTCTGGCTTGCAATAAGAATCAAATCAAACGGAGCAACAAAACTAGAACTACGAAAGAACAAAATCCGTTTACTAATCTAGACTAAAGTCAAATTTTACAGTACCCAAATCTTGTTCAAGTTGGTTAAACAGAAAGAGGACTTCGAGACGAAGATCTAGGTGTTTGTTTCACCTGATTTGGATAAACGAGCGAAAAGATAAACTAAAACGGAGATTAGGGTAGAAATCGTGATCAAAAATAATCGCGGTAAAACCCTGGAAAAAAACGAGACAAACAAGCTAACGAACGAATGTTTGATACGTCTCCAACTTATCTATAATTTTTGATTGCTCCATGCTATATTATCTACTATTTTGGACATTATTGTGCTTTATTATCCACTTTTACATTAATTTGGGACTAACCTATTGTCGGTGTACTAGAATAGGGGTACCCTAGTACCCCGAGCTTGTGCACGGGCAGTTGCAGCACCCCACGGCAAAGGCTTGCCGGGCAAACGCCAAGATCCCCCAAGGTTCCCTTGGAGCCATCCAAGAACAAAGTATTTAAGCTAAGGAGACAAGACCCCGGCAAGAGGAGCTTGCCGGGAAGGCCAACCAAGGTGCTCCAAGGAACTTGCCGCGACGCGCCACGCGCTCCGGCAAGGCAACAAGGCCCCGGCAAGAGGAGCTTGCCGGGAAGACTAAACAAGGTACCCCGAGGCCCGGTGAGCGACGAGCTTCTGGACCCGGCGAGATAACAACAGCGGCAAGGCGCTTGCCACGGCAGGCGGCCACTCTGCGCCCACGCTCCAGCACATCCACCAACGTGTCGCTTTGGGGGCCTCTCCGGGCGCGCGTGGCGGGAGGCTGTGCAGCCAGTGGTGCGCAGTGGCATGCGAAGCTAACAAGATCGCCATCATGGCGATCGCTGGCGCCCCTAACGGTCCTTTTCTGCACTGTTCGAGCGACTCAGACGGGCATTTAATGCCCTTGTCCACTGCCGTCAGGGTTAGGTAGAGTGCACTGTACAAGCAACTGTATCAACTACCTTGCTTTTTACGTTTTTACCCTCCTCTGCGTTGCCACCTGTCGGTAACCCCTTTAGCGTATAAAAGGAGGCCCATGCGCAACGTAGAAGGGGTTCGGTTTGGAGCCTCAGACAGTCGGCTTCGATTCATTCGTAGTCCAAAAAACATCACACTCTCTCTCTAGAGAGCAAGAACACCACTCAATACAATCAGACAAGCAGCAGTAGGAGTATTATCTCTCTGGAGAGTTCTGAAGCTGGGTAAACTGCTCGTGTGCTTCGCCTCGATCCGCTCTTCGTGCGACCTCCACCCCCCGCCGAACCGAAAGAGGCTCGGTCCGCCAGCCCCATAGGTGTTCGTGGATCAGTTTCCCCGACATCTTTGGCGCGCCAGGTAGGGGGTGTCGAGATTGTGTGAACCAGATCCGGCGTTCACACGAGCTAGATCCTTATTCCCTTCATCAACATGCCACCGAAGAAGAAGACTTCGGCGGCAGCTGCTCCATCCACGTCACTTCCTCCACCGTTGGAGCAAACGAGTGGTGGGATGGACGCCGGCAGAAGAAAGGACGTCGACGAGGAAGCTCATGATGCCGCCAGGTCCAAGAACAAGGCTACACAAACCTCGGCGACTGTATATGTTCCACGCCACTCTCAGGAGGCGCAAGATCAACAGCGTCATGGCACTAGCAGTGCCATACGCATGATAGCCCAAGACCAAGCTGGTGGATCTCGGGGCGCTCAAGACCAGCATGCACGCCAGCGTGCTGACACGAGCGGGGCACGGTCGCCTGGACGGGATACTGCTCCTTCTAACATAGTTAGAAGTTCGAGCACGTCCCGCTCCTCGCGCCGTCCGCCACTGCCACCCACCACCCCAGCAGAAGCTTTTGCGCGAGCTCAACTTCTCCTAGATTACCCTCCAACGTCGGACAAGGTCGACGAATGGAGGGCCACCATCCAGAATCTCATCAGCTACGCCAACGGCGACACTACACGGCGGCCGAGCGCGTCGCGGCCGCGACAGGACCGCCGGACGCAAGCCGGTGGCGACGAAACGGGCGGAGGTGCAACTACCATGCAATCACCGCCCCGAAGGCCAAGATCGCCGACTCGCCGGATCCACCTCGACAACGACTCCACCGCATCGTCGGATCAACGAGCTCGTCGCGATCAGCGCCAAGTTCTTCATGATCGACAACAAGAAGACGCTCGAACCTGCATCGAGCGCCGAAGAGAAGCGCGACGTAAATCCGACAAGCGTGCTGGGCCCTCTGTTGACATGCATGCGCCAGGGGAACCAGGCGATCTTCGTACGCGGTAGGTTGTCCTGCGTTCACTCGTGAGCTACGGCAAGTCCAGTGGCCCAGCACAAAGAACTTCAAGCCAGACGTATCGGAGAAGTACGACGGCAAGACGCATCCGTCAGAGTTCCTCAGCATCTACACCATTGCGGTGCAAGCTGCCGGGGGACAAGATGACATGATCCTTGCCAACTACTTCCCGCTGGTGCTCAAGCCCAACGTCAGATCCTGGCTCATGCACTTGCCGGACAACTCCATATCCTCTTGGGCTGATCTGTGCCATCAGTTTGTCGGCTCCTTTACAGGTGGACACAAGCCTCATGGCCAGGAGAGTGATCTTCATCTGCTCGCCCAGAAGGAAGGAGAGCCCCTGCGCAAGTACATTCAGAGATTCAGTAGTGTGCAGCACAACATCCCAGACGTCCACCCTGCCGCGGTGATCAGCGCGTTCCATCAGAACGTGCGGAACCGCAGGATGCGGGAGGAAATGGCGATGTGCAAGATCAGGGACGTCAGTGAGTTATATGCGCTGGCCGACAAGTGTGCGCGTGTTGAGGAAGGGAGGAGACTCCCCGGAGAAAATATAGGAGCGGGAGGATCTGACAGTGAAGATGCTGCCCCGACAAGGAAAAACCGGCGGCGGAACAACAGAAGGAGGAAAGGCAAAGAAGTGCTAGTTGTTGAGCAGTCCGGCAACGGTGGTAGCGCCAAGGAAGCCAAAGCTGGTGACTCCGGCAAGGAGGTTGCCACGGAGGCAGCAGTCGCCGACAAGCAGGACGGCACCAACAAGCAGTATTGCAAGATTCACCGTACCAAGGGCCATGATCTTCAGAACTGTAAGAGAGTCGAGCAGCTCGTTGAGCAACAGAAAGCTGAATACGAGCGGCGCGACAAGGAGAAGGCCCAGGAAGGAGCTGGTGGATCCGGCGAGAAACGTCCCGGCCGAGGAGGACGCCGCGGCAAGGCCAAGCAGCGGCAAGGAGACAGACCTCCTCGCGGCCGCGACAAGGATGAGGATGACGGCAACGATGAAGATATGGATGATGAGGAGACTGATGAGCAGGAGTTCCAGAAAGCTACAGAGGTCCTGTGCATTGACGGTGGTGCTTCTCTGCATGCCTCGCACCGCCAGCTCAAGCAGTGGATGCGGGAAGTTAATGCAGCAGAACCACCCGTCGAGTCACGCAAGCCTCTCAAATGGTCCAGCACGCCTATCATCTTTGATATTGAGGACCACCCGGATCGCATAACTGCGGTCGGGTGCTTGCCGATGTTGGTTTCACCAACAATCCGCAACCTCAAGGTCACTAAGATGCTAGTTGATGGCGGGGCCGGCTTGAACCTGATCTCCTTCGTGGTGCTCCAGAAGCTCCAGATCCCTGACAGCGAGCTCGAAGAGACCGGCACATTTCAAGGAATCAACCCGGGAAGGAGCAAGCCAAAGGGAAAGATCACGTTGCCGGTAACATTTGGCAGTGAGCTGAACTTCAGGACTGAGAGGGTCACGTTTGACGTTGCCGACTTTCCATTACCTTACAATGGAATCCTTGGCCGTCCGGCACTCGCCAAGTTCATGGCAGCCTCTCACTATGCGTACAACGTACTGAAAATGCCAGGCCCAGTAAGTGTCATCTCTGTCCCTGGCGACAAGAAGGATGCTCTTATCTGTGCCGACAAGATCTACCGGGAAGCAGCAGCCGCAGTAGAACGAAGCACACTTGCCGCTGAAGCTCCGGGGGGGAAGAAGAAGACCATGTCCGGCAAGAGCTCTGATGCCCACTCCGGCAAGCGCACCTCTTCGGAGTGCTGCGCTACCGTCGAGGACGCACCATCAAGCTCCACCGGCAAGTGTAAGAAGGCAATGGCAGCTCCACCTGAGACTAAGAAGGTGTCCGCCAAGGAGGATGGCACTGGTGGTACCTTCACCATCAGTGCCACTCTTGACCCCAAATAGGAAAGCGCGCTCGTTGCTTTTCTGCGGGCGAATGTCGACGTGTTTGCGTGGCAACCGTCTGATATCCCCGGTGTTCCCAGGAAAGTAATTGAGCACCACCTTGCCGTCTGTCCTCATGCGCGGCCCGTCAAGCAGAGAGTCAGGAAGCAGGCAGTAGAGCGCCAAGAATTCATCGCAGAAGAAATCAAGAAGTTGGAAGCAGCAGGCCTTGTCAGAGGAGTACTCCATCCCACGTGGTTGGCCAATCCTGTTGTTGTGCGCAAAGCTAACGGGAAATGGAGACTTTGTATTGACTTCACTGATGTTAATAAAGCTTGTCCCAAAGACCCATTTCCCTTGCCGTGTATTGACCAGATTGTTGACTCCACAGCCGGATGTGATTTGCTTTCATTTCTTGATGCATACTCAGGATACCATCAGATCTTCATGGCAGAAGAAGATGAAGAGAAAACCGCATTTATCACCCCGTGTGGCACGTACTGCTTCGTACGGATGCCTTTCAGTTTGAAGAATGCTGGTTCAACATTCGCAAGGGTAGTCCACCATGCTTTTGAGCCACAAATACACAGAAATGTGGAAGCTTACATGGATGACATACTGGTCAAGAGCAAGAACAAAGCGACCTTGATTCAAGATTTAGATGAGACATTTGCAAACCTGCGCAAGATCAACCTCAAGCTTAACCCCGAGAAGTGCGTGTTTGGAGTCCCTTCCGGCAAGCTTCTCGGGTTCTTCGTGTCTCAGCGGGGAATTGAAGCCAATCCCGACAAGATCAAATCCATCGAGCAGATCGAAACACCAAAGCGCGTCAAGGATGTACGAAGGCTTGCCGGTTGCGTGGCTGCTCTCAGCAGGTTTATCTCTAGATCTGCTGAGCGTGCCCTGCCATTTTTCAAAATTTTGAAAAAGGCAGGACCAATGAAATGGACTCTGGAAGCGGAGGCTGCGCTACAGGACTTGAAGAGATACCTGTCCTCCACTCCGACGCTTGTCGCACCTAAACCGCAAGAGAAGTTGCTGCTGTATATAGCAGCAACCAATCAAGTGGTTAGTGCTGCATTAGTGGCGGAGAGGGAGGCGGATGATGAGCCAGCAACCATGGCAGATCCATCCAGGGACAAGCAGGGGGCTTCGCCGACAAGCTCTGGTCCCGACAAACATGGGTTTGCGCAGGAGCATGATAAGATGCCAAGGAGAATGGTGCAGCGCCCAGTTTACTTTGTCAGTTCTCTTCTGCAGGGGGCTAGATCAAGGTACTGTGGTGTGCAAAAGTTGCTTTTCGGCCTCCTCATGGCCTCGAGAAAGCTGCGCCATTACTTCCAAGCACATGAGATCACAGTCGTCACTCGCTTTCCGCTGAAGAGGATACTGCAAAATCCAGAAGCAACAGGCAGGATTGTCGAGTGGGCGCTGGAACTGTCAAGCTTTGGCCTCAAATTTGAGAGCACCTCAACTATCCAAAGTAGAGCATTGGCAGAGTTCATAGCAGAGTGGACGCCAACCCCAGATGAAGAAATTTCAGAAACAAGCATCCCCGTCAAAGAGGCAAGCAAAGAGTGGCTGATGTACTTTGATGGTGCCTTCTCGCTGCAAGGCGCCGGTGCAGGCGTGTTGCTTGTCGCACCCACCGGAGAGCACCTCAAGTACATAGTCCAGATGCACTTTCCCAAAGAGCAAGCAACCAACAATACTGCAGAGTATGAAGGATTGCTTGCCGGTCTCAGAATCGCAGCAGACCTTGGGATCAAGAAGCTCATTGTCAGGGGTGACTCACAGCTTGTCGTCCGACAAGTGAATAAGAACTACCAGAGTCCGTTGATGGAAGCATATGTTGATGAAGTGAGGAAGCTAGAAGAGCACTTTGACGGCCTACAAATGGAGCATATCCCAAGAGCTCAGAATGATATTGCTGATGGCCTGTCAAAGTGCGCCGCACTAAAGTTACCTGTGGAACCAGGGATCTTTGTGCTTAAGTTGACTCAACCATCCGTAACGCCCTCAACTGGAAAAAGCAAAAAGAGGAAGTTGGTTTCCGGCGACTACTTTCCGGCAGAGCTCCCCGAAGCCGCCGCCAAGAAAGTCCCCAAGATCAACACCAAGGACGCTAAGGGGCAGTCTGCTCCGGCAAGCCTTATGGTTTGTTCCGTTGAAGCAGACGCTCCCGACAAGTTTTGCTCTGGCAAGCTTGCCGGGGAACATCAAGCTCCGGCAGGACCACAAGTCCTTGCCGTGGAAGCGGATGTTCCCGCAGCAGCAGATGCGCCTTTAGTCCATGTTGTCGAGCCACAAGCTCTAGCATGGGCACAGCAGATTGTCCACTTCCTTCAGACAGGAGAACTTCCCGGAGAACAAGAAGAAGCGGAAAGAGTAGCCCAGCAGTCAAGTATGTACCAGTTTGTCGATAGCATACTACACAGAAGAAGACTCAACGGTGTGAAATTGAAGTGTATTTGCCAGGGAGATGGACAAAAGCTATTGGCAGAGATACATGGAGGCATATGTGGCCACCACATTGGCGCGAGAGCACTTGCCGGCAAAGCTTTCCGGCAAGGTTTCTTTTGGCCGACAGCCCTCCAGGATGCAACTGCACAAGTAACCAAGTGTGAAGCGTGCCAGTTCCACTCCAAACAGATACACCAGCCAGCTCAAGCTCTCCAGGCAATCCCTTTATCCTGGCCATTTTTGGTCTGGGGGTTCGATATCCTCGGCCCTTTCCCCCGAGCTGTCGGGGGCTTTGAGTACTTGTACGTCGCAATCGACAAGTTCACAAAGTGGCCGGAAGTGCAGCCAGTGAGGAAGGTGACAGCACAGTCAGCAGTCAAGTTCTTCAGGTCAATTGTTTGCCGTTTCGGGATCCCTAACAGGATCATCACCGACAACGGCACGCAGTTCACGAGCCGCACCTTCATGCAGTACGTCCAAGACCTTGGTGCCAAGGTCTGCTTCGCTTCTGTTGCTCATCCGAGAAGCAACGGTCAAGCAGAGAGGGCAAATGCTGAAGTGCAGCATGGGCTCAAGACCAGAACTTTCGACAGGCTGCACAGGTGCGGAAGGAACTGGATTGAGGAGCTGCCGGTGGTTCTTTGGTCGATCAGAACGACGCCAAATCGAGCCACTGGCCAGACACCTTTTGCTCTAGTCTATGGAGCAGAGGAAGTTCTCCCCACGGAACTCGTATACGGATCACCTCGAGTGCTCGCTTATGATGAGCTTGAGCAAGAACAGCTGCGGCAAGACGACGCGCTGCTCCTTGAGGAAGATCGTCTTCAGGCTGCTGTACGAGCTGCTCGATACCAGCAAGCTTTGCGCCGCTATCATAGCCGCAAAGTTAAAGCCAGAAGCTTCGAGGAAGGCGACCTTGTTCTTCGGCGCGTTCAGTCCGCCAAGAATTCCAACAAGTTGACGCCGAAGTGGGAAGGCCCTTATCGGGTGAGACGAGTCACAAGGCCTGGCGCTGTCCGCCTTGAGACCGAAGATGGCATTCCAATGAGCAACTCCTGGAACATAGAACATCTTCGTAAGTTTTTCCCATAAGGCGCGGTTGCCGGAACCCGTTCCGGCAACCACCTTTTGTACAAGTCTTGCCGTTGTTGCATGTAATCCTTTGTACAAAGCCGGGCACAGATCCCGTGCATAAGTAAAACCCCATGTGCTCCGCACAGCTTGTCCATTTTATGCGTTAGTTCCTTTCTTGCATACGATTATCTGACACTTTGTGCAGCATCTACATCCGGTAAGCAGTAACGAGCCGAAGAGCTCCATATTATTATTTTCTCTTCTTTCTTTTTCTTTTAAAGGAAAAGAAGGTTCTCTCACACACAAGTTTGCCGGGGGGGGGAAGGAGAAGATTGTGGTATGGATCAGGCATCGTTCAAGCAAAGACTTGCCTTACCGGGAAGCAAATGACAGAAAAGCTAAGTTGCCAAAGTTTGAGCAATCACTTTTTAAAAATTTTGAGTTATCTTCCTCGAACGACCCTGCTTTGTATGGAAAACCTGTGCGCGGAGGAACCAACTCGTGGCTAGCTGCACCCTTACTTTGTTTCGAGTCCGCTCAACAGCTTAAGCGTGCTGCATCTAGTCGCGACAAGGTTTCTTGTCGGAAGCAGCGCCGCCAGCAGGCTGCTGAAGTTCCGCACTCAGTGCTCGCGGCTCGGGCGCCTGCGCCGACAAGTTCCCTAGAAGCGTAGGGTAATTACATACAAAGGAAGGAATCTAGTAGAGTAAATAACATTGCAATTGATAACAGAAATAAAGTTATATTACAAGATAACTTGTCGCAGCTCTAACAGACTGTTTTCATAACATGATTAGCAGCGACAAGGGAAAAGAAGAAATGGGCGGCCTAATCTACGCGTCCGCCCTCGACTCTCTTGATTTCGCTCACCTTGTCCACAATGAGTGCGACAAGGGCCTTGAGTGCATCCAGATCGGCGTCAGGCGGCAAGGACCTGAGGACGTTCGTGAAGCTGAGGCCTGGATTGCGGAAGGCTACCTTCATCAGCACCTTCTGGAGAACCCCGGCGCAGATTTTGCGCGACTCGTCGGCCAGCTGCTTCGGGATCCTCTCCCGGAGCCGCTGGAGTGCCGTCGCCACGCCCTTGAAGAACAGGCTGAGCTTGGCGCTGGGTTGAAGACTCTCGTCGGAAGGATACCCAAAGTCCTCCATCCCCAACTGCGCCAGCTCCTCGTTGATGACTGCGGCAGTGTTCACCAGACCCTCGGTCCAGTGCTCCATGGTGTCTCTGAACGACTTCTGGGTAACTGCAATGCTCTCCAGCAGTGCCGCGTCAGCCTTGACCTTCTCCACCAAGGTTTTCTCCCGCTCCTTGGCGGCCTCCAGCGTCTGCGTCAGCGTGGCCAGCTTCAGCTCCAGGTCTGCTTTGGAATCCTTGGCGGCGCTGAGCTCCTTGCCCCTCTCAGCAAGAAGGCCTTGCAGCTCACCGTGGGCGGCAGCATCCTTCTCGCGCTCACGCTTGAGCGCGGCAAGCTCCTCGCCGCTCTTCCCAATATCGGCCTCCAGCCGCGCCACCTTCTCCTCCAGCTCTTTATTGGCGGCCTCTGTAGTTGCCGCGTCATCCTTTGCCTCCTTGAGCGTCCCGCCAAGTGCTTGCTCGCGCTCGGCGAGCTCTTCCTCGTAGTTGTCGAGGTGGGCCTTCCACTGCACTAGTTCACCTTCCCGCGCGGACTGCTTCTTGGAAGCCAGCCTTTGATTCTCCTCAGCCTCGGCCTTCTCAAGAAGAAAGGCCGTGCGCTCCTCGTCTACTCGCTCCCGCTCCTGCGCCAGGGACTGGAGAGCTTCTTGATTTTGTCCCCGAAGCTCCTCCGCGCGCTTCTCCATGTCAACTCCCGCCTTCGCGACAAGCGCTTCCCGGGAAGCCAGCTTGGCTTGCCGGGTGCGGTAGAGTGACAGCAGCTTCCGCAGCAGCTGCTCCTCCTCAGGCTCGCCACTTCTGCTGCCGGGCGCGTCAACCAATGACAGTCCAGCAGAGGCGAGCACCTCCCCATCAAAAGTCTCCCGCTCGACCGGCGCCCTGGAGCTCGACGCCCAGGGTAGCTTGATTGAAAATTTGGGATGTTACACTAATCCTTGATCAAAGAAGAAGAGGCAAAAGAAGAACTCCAAATATAAGCAAGTATTGCTCTCACATCAGATTATCACATTACATGTATGTGCAACTGATGTTGTAGTAAACTGTGAGCCACGAGGACTCGTCAATCCCATTACCATGGGTATCAAGACTAGCAAAGCTTAATCGGTATGGAAAGGTTAATGGTGAGCTTGCAGCAAGCACTAAGCCTTGTATGGTGGCTAACTTACGAGTATAAGAGTAAGAAGAGTAAGTATGCATAATGGTCGCAAACTAGTAATGATCAATAAGTGACCCTAAACTACTTACGTGTCAAACATAACCCAACCATGTTCTCTTCCCGAACTCCCTGGAAAAGAGACTATCATGGTTATGCACGCAGTTGGTGTAATTTATTTCGGATTCAGTGTCAAGTTCTCCAAATCGGATATTATAAATTTCCAAGCCGCCACATAACCGCGAGCATGACTTCCAAAAAGATTTAACCCTGCAGGGGTGCTCTAAGTGGTCCATTATAAATTACCACGCGCATCCGATGGAACATCCTCACACCATGAAGAACATGATGCTTACGATAAGGAATTATGGTGGACCTGCCTCTCATCAAAGGTAAAAGCTAAACCAGCAAGACCGCCCGATGTGCCGACAATCCCGATAGGAGCCGCGTATCTCATTCTCAGGGAACAACCGGATGGGACAAGCTACGAGTCAAACCTGTCCTTGAGTATCCCTTTGGTGGCCCTGCAGGCTGTCCATTTTGGACCAACAACATCGGCACTAGCCCACCTGTATTATGTTGAATTAATACTCCTCGTGTAGCGCTAACTCCCTATGCATCAATTTGTTATTAATCAGTATTATTATGTTGGCAAAATTTTAATCCGAGTTAGGCCTTGCTGGAAGAGTTCTTTCCTAAGCGATTGGTCAGGGGGTTCCCATACACCCACATGTGTTACGAGCGGTCATCGAGGAACATAACAACGGTATGACGGAAACTAGGGCGGCAAGAGTGAAACAAAACACGAAGCAAAAGGTCGAGCCTTCCACCCTTTACCAATTAT
This sequence comes from Triticum aestivum, assembly GCF_018294505.1. Taxonomy (NCBI): domain Eukaryota; kingdom Viridiplantae; phylum Streptophyta; class Magnoliopsida; order Poales; family Poaceae; genus Triticum; species Triticum aestivum. The sequence goes on along the minus strand of NC_057803.1, from coordinate 292,064,090 downwards.
ATAGATGCATTAATTAAATAAGAGATATTCTGATATCCCATTATATCCATGTCCCAACATGGAACAACCTGCAACAGGTAACGCTATAAGAGGGGCTGAGCAAATTGGTAACATAGACAAACAATGGTTTGTTGGGATCCTGAAAAAGGTTTGAGGCTTATCATGGCAATTTGAGAGTCTTGAAAAACAAGTAGTAGGTAGCGCGACATAGCGATAGCATCGAGACAACTAGCAAAGCAAAGATAGGAGTGATATCCAAGGTAATGGTCATCTTGCCTGAAATGCCGCTAGGAAGAAGATCGAGTCCATGAAGTAGATGAACCAACGCAGTCGAACCCATGCTCACAATCGCAATGGAACTAGGAACTATCAAGAAGAAGCACAACCAGAAAGAAGCCAGCAACACGGTAAACACACAACCATGATGCACAAACAAGTATGATGCATGACAAGATCAAATGTGGTTACCCATGGCAAGAGATGATACATTAAAGAACCCCACATCAAAGCATGTTTAAATGTGGCCAGAAACAACACATAACAATTCCGGGAAGTGCCCATGTGCAAATTTCGAATTTGGTACTGATTTGAACAAAACATTATGTTAAATTTGTTAAACAGCAAGTTAAATTGCACCATGACAATCTACAAACTTTTTAGTCAACTTACATATGTAGATCATTTTTGGAGCTACGGTCTAGGAGATATGATCTAAACAAGTTGAACCTGGCATTGATGCAAAATGCACGCAAACATCAACCGCAAGCACTCAAATCAAGGATGCAACAAGGTATCATGAAATTACATGCTATTATAAGCAAGTTTCATATAGAACATGACCAAAACGGAGCAACGGTTCAACGGATACACGCAAGTCAAGTTTAAATAACATTCTGCCCAAAATAGCAACTAGGCATATTGCAAGCATCAAATCAACATACTAAAGGAACCATATGGGCACAAACTTGATATGCATTTAAATTAGAGATAACAAACTTCAATTCATCTTTAAGTTTCAGGTTCATAAGCATCATGGTTAAGTTAATATGCTCCATGCAAAATGCAATGTTCTGCTACAGATTCATGATGGTGAAAAACTGAGCATATACATGAGCAGAGTTAATATGATGGCATGTTGGATCCATGAAAAAAAATATTCTAGCGTGATTAAACATGGCATCAAAAGGCACATCATTCTAGTACATATCATCGATCTCAAATAATACAACATGGCGTAATCATAAGATTAATAGGTTCATAGTAATCATCAAAACAATATGCAACCGCAAAATCTGGGAATGCCAAACAACAACATTATGATGCTGATTTGGGATGCACATAAAAGCAAGCATATCAAGTTTATTATCTATGAAAATGACATGGGCATGTAGTAGACATGATATACTCCAACTTACTTCATGGGCACAAATCCATATGATGCATAGATTAATTACTATGATGTTCACGAAATGGAACATGTTGTTAACACATTGACATGCTACAACAACTTTACATGGCAACAAAGAGCATGGCATCAATGTACACATCACATAGAAAAAATCACATGAAGGAACCATATGCATATGACTTATGGATTAGTGGCAACCATCAATGCAAGTTGACAAGTTTTAACAGTTCAGCAGCTAACATCAGGATGAACTTTTGCAACAAAGATTACGACATTAATATGAACTCTATTATGCATGCAACAACTACCATCATGTATAGCACGAAGAGTAGAACAAATCTCATATATAAACCAAACCATAGGAACAACATGCACAAAGTTACAACACGACAAACGTGCATATACGACATTGAAAATAGGGTACTTAGTAAAATAAACAACCCCGACGAAAACTGGATGGGATGGATGTGAGACAGAGTGGTAAGGCACGGTCCGGGCGTCGTTTGGTACATGGGCTGGGTGGAATCCGTACAGGTTTGTCTAGGAGGCAGGTCGAGGCCGTCCGGAATCGAGCTGACGGCAATAGAGCTCTAGCAAGGTGGAGGTGGCGCGGGAGAGGCCCGAGAGGCGGGGCGAGGCGGATCCTGGCCGCTCCTGCCCGGATCTAGCTGGAGGAGGGTGTCGGTGTCAAAACTGGCAGATCTTGGGTAGGGGGTCCCAAACTGTGCGTCTAAGGATCGACGGTAACAGGAGGCAAGGGACACGATGTTTACCAAGGTTCAGGCCCTCTTAATGGTGGTAATACCCTACTTCCTGCTTCATTGACTTTGATGAGTATAGGGGTTACAACAGTTGATCTACCTCGAGATCGTAATGGCTAAACCCTAGATGTCTAGCATGTATGATTATGATTGCCTCTACGGACTCAACCCTCCGGTTTATATAGACACCGGAGGGGGCTAGGATTGTATAGAGTCGGTTTACGGAGAAAAGAATCTTCATATCCGAACGCCAAACATGCCCTTCACGCCAAGGAGAGTCCCATCCAGACACGGGGAAGGCCCTCGGTCTTGTATCTTCATGGCCCATCAGTCCGGCCCACATCACATAGCCCGGACGTCCGAGGACCCCCTAGTCCAGGACTCCCTGAATAGCCCCTAAACCAGGCCTCAATGACGATGTGTCCGGTGCGCAGATTATATTCGTCATTGCAAGGTGGGTTCCTTATCCGAATACTCCAAAGTTCATCCAACAGAACTATATCCGGCTCTGTACAATAGTCACAACCCTGAACCACAAGGGCAAAATACTTAAGCAAAAATAGGTTGTGTCTTCTGACAACTTTTTCGGCAAGACATTGAGCCCCGGCCTTATTATTATTTCGAACCATTTTTTCCGCCTCTCGTTTCACATTCAAGACGCGTATCCCAGTGGCATGTCTTGTAAAAGAAGACACCATGTCCCCTTATTGCGGAATTTTCATCAATGAGGGCTTGGGTAATCCAACCGTGCCCTCCGCTTGACCCCTTGGGAATAGGAAAACTTTAAGGCTTGTGCGAGGTCATTTGATATTCATTGCCTTTATAAAGGGATAAGAACCCATCTTTTTCCCCACGCCTTCTCCTTCCTTATCCCTTCCATCTCTGAGCTCCAGCGCCCAAGTCTCAATCTTTCTCCATTGCCACCATGTTCCCCGACCATGTCCGGATCCGACTCTCAAGGCAAGTGGGTGGCCACTTCCATGATGAAGAAGGATATCCAGGGACTCCGGGAGGCAAGGTACTTAACCGCGGAAATCACACATAGGCTTTAGACAAAGGGGCTACTCATGCCTACTCTAGAGCCTAGCGAGAGGGTCGTGCTCATCCCCCACTTCCTCCGCGGGTTAGGGTTTCCCCTTCTCCCCTTTGTTTGCGGCCTCATGTTCTACTATGGGCTAGATTTTCACGATCTAGCCCCCAACTCCTTCCTCCATATCTCGGGATTCATTGTCATGTGCGAGGAATTTCTCTGCATCCCCCCACACTTCAGCCTTTGGCTCAAGATTTTCAATGTGAAGCCGAAGGTGGTCAACGGGGAGCACGCGGATTGCGGCGGGGCCATGGTGAGCAAGCTTTGTGGATACCGTCAAGACATGGCAGCAGGAGTGGTTCTATATCACCAAACCCCGTGGTACTGATCACCCACAAGTATAGGGGATCTCAGCAGTTTTTGAGGGTAGAGTATTCAAACAAAATTTATAGATTCAACACAATGGGAGCCAAAGAATATGATCAGTAGCAAAGTAGTTTGAGAGTTTTGACAGTAGTGACAGTAGCAATGGCAACAATAACAGTGATAGCAGTAATTTGTAGCAAGTGTAACAGTGATGATAGCACTAGTATCTTAGCAGAAACAATAAGGATAAATCCTCGGCATTGGATTGGTGACTTGTTGGATGATATTCATCATGTAACAGTTATAACCTAGGGCGATACGGCACTAGCTCCAGTTCATCAATACAATGTAGGCATGTATTTCGTAAATAGTCATACGTGCTTTATTAAAAGAACTTGCATGACATCTTTTGTCCTACCCTCCCATGCCAGCGGGGTCCATATTGGAAACTAAGGGATATTAAGGCCTCCTTTTAATAGAGAATCGGAACAAAGAATTAACACATAGTGAATACATGAACTCCTCAAATTACGGTCATCAATGGAGTGGGCCCGGTTGTTGTCACTCCGGGGTTGCCGGATCATAACATATAGTAGGTGATTATAACTTGCAACATCGGATCTAGAACATGGATATAGTGATGAATTCATAAATGGTTCAGATTTGAAATCAAGGCACCCGGGCCCAAAGTGACAAGCATTAAGCATAGCAAAGTCATAGCAACATCAATCTAAGAACATAGTGGATACTAGGGATCAAGCCCTAACAAAACTAACTCGATTACATGATGAATCTCATCCAAATTCTCATCGACCAGCGAGCCTACGAAGGAATTACTCATTCCCGATGGGGAGCGTCATGGAAGTGGCGATGGAGAAGGGTTGGTGATGACAAAGAATGAAGATCCCCCTCTCCCGAGCCCCAAACAGACTCCAGATCTCCCCTCTCGAGGACGAACAGGGCCTGGCGGCGGCTCCATCTCATGGATCATGATAATTCTTTCTCCCTGATTTTTTCTGGAATAATGTGATTTTATAGTATCAAGGGGTCATCAGTGGGGCCACCAGGTGGGTACAACCCACCTGGGCGTGCCCTGGCGGGTTGTGCCCACCCAAGGGCCCCTGTTCGGTGGTCTTGGCTCCAAAAATTCTTCTTATTGGTATAAAAATCCTCAAAAAGTTTCGTTCCATTTCGAGAACTTTTATTTCTACACAAAAAACAACCATGGTAGTTCTGCTGAAAACAGCGTCAGTCCGGGTTAGTTTCATTCAAATCATGCAAATTAGAGTCCAAAATAAGAGGTGCCGTCCATACCAACATCAATCACACATGTTCAAAATTAGAGTCCAAATTAGAGTTCAAACCATGGTTGTTCCCAAGCGATAAAAGTAAAGGTTTACTCCCCCTCCACCATCAATCACACTCCACAGCTTGTCTAAAACAACAGGTGCCGTCCATACCAACATCAGTCCCGGGGGAGTTTTGTTTAATTATTTGCATTTTTGAGTTCGGGACTGGGAATCCCTATTACCGCCCATTTCCTTGTGCGACGGCGAGTGATTAAACACTCGACCTGAGGATTACATGCTTAGCACGGAAGATATCGACCACCTCCTATCGTTCCATGAACGATCCAGGCACACAAAACGGATAATTTTTTAGAAGTTTTTAGAGGTGGCACATGCAAATTTACTTAGGGCGGCGGGGTAATACCGTATATTGGTAGGTATGGTGGACTCATTAGGAATAACTTTGGGTTCAAGGTTTTTGATGTACAAGCAGAATTCCCACTTAGTACAGGCGAAGGATAGTAATTTAAGATTGGGAAGCGGCCCGCTAGAGAGCAACAACGATCATAACCAGGCATTATGCATAAGTAACATTGGACACTACCATGATTAGGATATGAACACCATGAACATAAATATTATAAAGGCTATGTTGGTTTTGATTCTACTACGTGCATGAACATGTACCAAGTCAAGCCACTCGAACATTCAAAGGAGGATACCATATCATCATACTACATCACAATCATTTTAACACTATGTTGATATCCAAGATAAATCATTATCCACTCCTAGCTACTTATGCATGGCATGAGAAACTGTAATCTCTAATTGTCATTGCAAACATGTTAAATCATAATGGGATGAAGCCTGGATACACAGACAGAACAAGTCGAGTTCATACTAGTTTCTCTTTGCCACGGCCAGCTCATCGAATATCGTCATTATTGCCTTTCACTTGCACGACCGAATGATATGAAAATAATAATAGTGCAAGAGTGCCATGGACTAAGCTGGAATCTGCAAAACATTTTATTCAACAGGAGAAGACAAGGTAAAATGAGCTCTTATTAGTTCAACAATTATTCATATGAGAGCCACTCAACATTTTCATCGTGGTCTTTTCTTTGGTACAACTCAAATAAAATAAAATAAATTCAGAGAAACACACTGAAATATTTTTGGAGTTTTTGGTTTTCTTTAGCAAGCAAATAAAAGGGCAAAGCAAAAAAAGAGAAAAACTATTTACACCGGAAAGCTCCCAACAAGCAAAAGAAGAACAAGGAAATCTTTTTTGGATTTTCTTTTTAGTACTACTACTAAGCATGCATTGAAAGTAAATTACTACAACTAAGTTTTTCGGTTTTTCTAAAGTTTTTCAAACACACAAGAAGAAAGAAAAAAATAAATCTAAGCATGAATGATACAATGAAAAAGTGTGAACACCGACAAATGGAATGATATGTGAACATGAATATAATGTTGGTGAGAACATGTACTCTGCCAAGCTCAGGCTTTTGGCCTAACTCGGTAGTGAATCAGTAGCTAGGAGGGTAGTGGTCAGCGTGGTAGCTCATAGAGGCTCTCGGTGCGGAGGCCTCAGCACGCCGTGCCGCCAACACTGCTGCATTGTGGGATCGGGCCTCGCTCTCAAGAACAAAATATATTTCCTTGTTGTGATAATCGAAGAGAGCAGGCGCAGGCAAATATGTGTCCACAACATGTGATTCCTTAAACAACAAATTATAAGTGAAGTTATCAGCCCTTTCCTTGAGAATCTTATGCTCCTTTAATGCATCAAAATCTAAATATCGAGTGGGTAGGATAGGGTCAATGGGAAAATGTGAAACACCCAGTCCTCGTGCTAAATGTGTGGCATAAATTCCACCATAGAACCAGCCACTTTTGGCGTTATGTTGAAGTATACGTGTAACAATTGCTCCAAGGTTATAATTCCTTTCACCAGTGAGAGCTGTGTGAATGAGGCTCAAGTCTGGCGAACAACATATGCTACAATCTTGCTTGCCTACTATCCATTTCCCATTAAATAATGCAAAATACTGGATTATGGGAAATTGAACACTTATTATTCTTCCTTATCTCACTCCTCTATTTGCACCATAACAAAGGCTAGTAAAGAAGGTCTCATACTCAGCCTTTGCTGTCTCATCAAGGGAACCACAAAATGGATGTTTGCAATGGTTCATCAGAAAGCATAAACGACACCCTAGACTCACGAGGAAAATATTTAAATCCTTTGACCAATGATTCGGGGAGAAGATGGCTCTGTTCACACTTATCTGAGAGGTAGGGACCGAGACCGGCATTGTGAACATATTGCTCAAATTCCTCCTTCATGCTCACCTGCACCATATATTCATCACAAGGCCATAAGCATGTTTTGGTGGCGGAATCTCTCGTGGAACTTTCACTTGGTTCAACGTAAGACCGGAGGGCACAACTATCACTAGAGGATTCCCCCGAGGATCGTCTCCTCGAAGAACTCCTTCCAAATAGGTTCATCAGGTCCGCGCATAATTTTCTAAAAACAAAAAATTTTGGAATGACAAAAATTTGTCAACAAAACTTTGTAAGATTGATAGCAACTACTCATAGGGATACATAGAGGCCTAGCAAGCATTCAAACAACTTAGAACACTAAGAATTCAACATGCAAGCACATCTACAGCAGCACCAAGAGTAGCTAATTATTCAAAGTATAAACCACTAAAACAAAAACTAATTGGACAAATGGTGGAGTCAAATACCAAGCAACAATCTGCCAAAACAGTTTCGGAAATGGAGCTTCGAGCAAAGATATCGAAAATGGCAGCAAAATGAGCAAGAACACCGGAGAGAGAGCAAGAGTGATTTTTTTGGAGGTAGGTTACAATGTGCACTAAAGAGATAAGTAAGGGGCCCACATGGGGACGACAACCCCCAGGGTGCGCTAGGGGGTGCTGGTGCGCCCAGGTGGGTTGTGCCCACCTGGTGCACCCCCCTCTGGTTATTTTTGCACCAAAAATTCTTAAATATTCAGGAAAAAATCATATAAAATTTTCAGGGCATTCTGAGATCTTTTATTTTTGGGTCATTTTTTATTGCATGGGAAATTCAGAAAACAGACAAAACATGGCATTTTATTTTATTTAACTAATAAAAATAGAGAATAAAAAGTAGTGAAAGAAAGTAGTGCTTACTAAATTCATCAACTTCATACCGTTCAAAAATGATTCATTAATAAGGTTGATCAAGTCTTATTAACAACCACTCTTGATTAGTATGAAACCGAAGAACTTCCGTAAATCACTAAGTTAACTCAATGGGGATGTGCATTTCCCCAACAATAAGCATTTCATATTTCTTTTTGACAGTAGGTAGAGGTATTTGAAAACTTCCAATAGTGATTGTCGGAGATTTTTCAATAACATTAATACGATTCACTTGGAATTCTTTCTTCGGAAAGTGCACCGTATGCTCATTACCATTGATATGAAAAGTGACCTTGCTTTGATTGCAATCAATAACAGCCCCTGTAGTATTCAAGAAGGGTCTACCAACGATAATTGACATGTTGTCGTCCTCGGGCATCTCAAGTATAACAAAGTCAGTCAAAATAGTAACATTAGCAACAACAACGGGCACATCCTCACAGATACCGATGGGTATGGTAGTTGATTTTTCAACCATTTGCAAAGATATTTCAGTATGTGTGAGTTTATTCAAGTCAAGTCTTTTATATAAAGAGAAAGGAATAACACTAACACCAGCTCCTAAATCACACAAAGTAGTTTTCACATAATTCTTTTTGATAGAGCAAAATATAGTTGGTATTTCCGGATCTCCATGTTTTTTAGACACTCCATCTTTAAAAGTGTTATTAGCAAGCATAGTGGAGATTTCACCTTCCGGTATTTTTCTCTTACTTGTGATGATGTCTTTCATATACTTTGCATAAGGAGGCATTTTAAGGATATCAATCAAGCGAGTACACAAAAAGACTACTGGCCTCAACATTTCAGCAAAGCGTACAAATTCTTCATCATCATTCTTTTTAGTTGACTGGGGTGGAAAAGGCGTAGATTTTTGAACCCATGGTTCTCTTTCTTTACAATGTTTTCTAGCAACAAAGTCTCTTTTATCATACCTTTTATTTTAAGGTTGTGGATTATCAAGATCAACAGGTGGTTCTATCTCAACATCATTATCTGGTTCTTTATCATTGTTTGGTTGAGAGTTTGCATGAACCTCATCATTATATTTTTCATTAGGTGAGTATTCATTACCAGATTGTGTTTCAGCATCTGAGATAGAAGTTTCATTTTTCATTATCAGGAGGTTTCTCTATTTCTAGTTCACTAGAAGCATGTGAAGTCCTATCATTTTTCTTTTTATTTTTCTTTCTAGAATGACTAGGTGCACTAGTGTTAGCTCTTTGTGAATCTTGCTCAATTCTGTTAGGGTGTCCCTAAGGATAAAGTGGTTCCTGAATCATTTTACCTCCTCTAGTTGCAACTCTAACAGTAAAGTCATGTATTTTATGATTCATTTCATCAAGCAATTCTCTTTGAGATTTAGCAATTTTTTATAGTTGAGTTTGAACCATAGAAGCATATTTTCCAACACCTCCAACATCATTTGATATTCTAAATAACAAGTCACTCAAGCGAGCAATCATATCAGAATTATATTTCAATTGTTTCATAACATTTGCATTGAAGTGGTCTTGTTTTCTAATGTAGTTTTCAAACTCATAAAGGCATTGACTAGGGTGCATATTGTGAGGATTCTCATTATCATTGAACTTCATAAGAGAATTTACCTCTACCACCTTAGGCATTGGTGGTGTATTAAGCCCATGTATGTCTTCAATAGGAGGTAAATTTTTAACATCCTCAACTTTAGTACATTTTTCCTTCATAGATTTCTTTGCCTTTTGCATATCTTCCGGACTGAGATATAATATACCCCTCTTCTTCGGAGTGGGTTCAGGAGGTGGCTCAGGAATAGACTAATCATCATAATTTTTCAATATGTTATTCAATAATTCTTCAGCTTGAGCAATAGTTCGATCCCTGAAAACACAACCAACACAACTATCTAGGAAGTCCCTAGAAGCATCGGTTAGTCCATTATAGAAGATATCAAGCATTTCATTTTTCTTAAGAGGATGATCAGGCAAAGCATTAAGTAACTGGCAAAGCCTCCCCCAAGCTTGTGAGAGACTCTCTTCTTTGGTTTGCACAAATTTAAATATTTCCTGTAAGGCAGCTTGTTTCATATGTGTAGGAAAATATTTTTCAGAGAAGTAATAAGTCATATCCTGGGGACTACGCACACAACCAGGAGCAAGAGTATTGTACCAAGCTTTAGCATCACCCTTTAATGAGAAAGGAAATAATTTGAGAATAAAGTAATAACAAGTTTTCTCATCATGAGTAAAAAGGATGGCTATATCATTCAACTTAGTAAGATGTGCCATGACAGTTTCAGTTTCATAACCATGGAAAGGATCATATTCAACCAGAGTAATTAGCTCAGAGTCGACAGAGAATTCAAGATCCTTATCATCAATACAGATAGGTGAAGTCGCAAACTTAGGATCACATTTCATTCTAGCATTCAGATATTTTTATTTATACTTGTGTAGTAATTTATCTCGATCATCTCTATCATTACAAGCAAGAATATCTCTAGTTGCTTCTTCACTCATAACATAACCTTCCGGTATCTTAGGCAATTCATATCTAGGAAGGCTAGTTCTAGCAGGTGTTTCAGGAGATTTTGTTTCAAGCTCATCATCAGATTCAACAACATTATGTTGTATGACTCTAGCAATTTGTTTATCAAGCTCATCATTAGTTCAACACCATCATTATCAAGCAAGGTACCAGCATCATCGTAAGCATCATTCATAGTAGAAGTAGCATGATCAGTAACTTGCAACATATCAGAATTGATAGCATGTGGTGGTGTTGCAAGTTTACTCATAATAGAAGGTGAATCTAAAGCAGAACTGGATGGCAATTCCTTACCTCCCCTCGTCTTAGAGGGATAAATCTTAGTCTTTGGATCCTTCAGATTATTCATAGTGATAATATGATAATAATTCCAAGTGACTCAACAAATATAGCTATGCTCCCCGGCAACGGCACCCGAAAAAGGTCTTGATAACCCACAAGTATAGGGGATCGCAACAGTTTTCGAGGGTAGAGTATTCAACCCAAATTTATAGACTCGACACAAGGGTAGCCAAAGAATATTTGAAGGTATTAGTAGCTGAGTTGTCAATTCAACCGCACCTGGAGATTAATTATCTGCAGCAATATGATTAGTAGCAAAGTAATTTGATAGTAGTGACAGTAGCAACGGTAACAGTAACAGTGATAGCAATAATTTTTAGCAAGTGTAACAGTGATGATAGCCGTAGTAACCTAGCAGAAACAATAAGGATAAATACGTAGGCATATGATTGGTGACTTCTTGGATGATATTCATCACGTGATAGTTATAACCTAGGACGATATGGCCCTTGCTCCAGTTCATCGATATAATGTAGGCATGTATTCCATAAATAGTCATACGTGTTTTATTAAAAGAACTTGCATGACATATTTTGTCCTACCCTCTCGTGGCAGCGGGGTCCATATTGGAAACTAAGGGATATTAAGGCCTCCTTTTAATAGCGAACCGGAACAAAGCATTAACACATAGTGTCCTGGAAGTGTCACGGCAGATGTCCTCATGGAAGGACTTAGTTGTGGATCCATTGCGATGAGGTTAGCTTAAAGGGGATAAACGGGACAAAGGACGCGGAGAGTTTATACTGGTTCGGCCCCTTGCGGTGAAGGTAAAAGGCCTACTCAAGTTTGAGGTGGTATTGCTAGGGTTTCAATTACCAAGGAGCAAACACGCTTTGCCTGGGTCTAGATCAGATGTTTCTTGCCCTAAACCGCCACAGGGTCGTCCCCTTATATGCATGGGTTGACGCCCCTGTGGCCTACATAGTCCCGGCCGGCTCATACAACCTGTCCAACTAGGTGACGTATCTTACATGCCTTACATTAAAAGTTTACACATACATGGCAGTTTTATACTTACGGGACTTAAGCCGCCTCTGGGCCTGGGCCTCTTATAAGCCTAACTGTGAACCACCATTTTGTATACTCTTGGGCTTCATTTAGATGAACCGCCATTGTGGTTGACTCGGCCCCTCCTAGGCAGGTCATATCTGATAGTTATATCCCCAACATTAGGCCCTAGGTTGATTTGAACTTGTTCATGTCAATCTTCAACACTTAGAAAAAATCATTCTTCCTCTGCTGTGAAACATTGTAACCCGGCATGACATCATCTCCAGAAATTTCGGAAACCCGCCACGACATCATTTTTAACGAATCTTTTATCTATAATGACCTTCCAAAAATCAAGGCGTTTAATTAACTAGATAATCATCATTTGGCCACCTCGTTTTTCGCGCCTGCTTGTTACTCCTTTCCTTATAAACAGGGTCAAACCGCCCCTTTCTCATTCTCCTCTCTTATCCTTCTTGTCCTCTTCCTCCTCGCGACGTACCAACTCGCACGAGCTCCGCCACCGTCGACCTTCGTCCTCTTCATCAACTCCGGCCGCTGCATCACCCTGAACCGACCAGAAACACCATGGTGATCCTTCGCTGTCCGTCCGCGTCAGTAAGTCTTCCCCTTTTCCCTTCATAGATCTATTGTTAGAGTTTTGCTGTTCATCGGTGTTCTTCACCATTCTTCCTTTTCTCCTGACTTAATTGCATAGTTTGATCTGAAAATAACATAGGTCATGTGTGGTAGCAATTTTAGCACTCGTTTTTTATATTAGAACATATCCTCATCATGACAGATCTCCTCTGGGGTACCTCTGATTTTCTGGTGCCGCCTCTGTAGGTTCAAAATTTATTTCCTTTTTATGAATAGTTGTAGATCCGAATTTATAGCTTTAACTTGTGGAATCTGTTTGTCCAAACACCTTAGTAAAATTTGCTCTTGTTAGATCTTGAATATCTTAGTCATGGCGGCTTACTTTACTGGCTTATCGTTACTTCATATATCATTAGCCCTCGCTTAAGCTGGCATTCTGATTGTACACTGCAACTATTAACTTGTGATTTCACCAACTGACTTGAGCCGGCAAATTATTCCCTTCTTTTAGGTTGTCCTTCTTTCACAATGCCGCCAAAGACAGTTACCACATGTAACTGGGTTCCTTCCATTGTTACTGAGGGTACCTTAAAAGATTTTGTCAAGGTTGGATATCTACTAGAGAAGAGTGTCATGCATTACCGCGCTCCTGACCCGGGCAAAGAAAGACCTCTGCCAAAGGACAGTGAAGTCATTGTATTCACTGATCATATGAACCGGGGAGTCTCACCGCCTGGCTCTAAGTTTTTTTGAGATGTTCTGCACTTCTTCAAACTCCATCCTCAAGACTTTGACCCAACTCCATGTCAAACATCTATAGCATTCAAGTTTTTTTGAAGTATACCTTCTAGAAGAACATAGTGTCGAGCTTTTCAGGGAATTCTTCTATCTGAACCGCCAAAATTAGTTCACAAACGGGCCCAGCTTGGAACTTGTTGGGATCTCAATTCAACATATAAGAGACGCCATCTTCCTTCAAGCAGCTCTACCAAGTCACCCCAAGGACTGGAATCAGACGTGGTTCTATTGTGAAGATATCTCGCCGTCCGATGAAAATCCCTTGCCGGGTTATCGTGCTGAATGTCTTGACCCAAAACATCGACTCTCTGAGAAACTTATTGCCACTGAATGTAAGAAACTCGCCCCTGCTATCAGAAAGGTCCAAGCCCTGCTTGGAAACGGTTTAACCGGAGTGGATTTGGTTCGATGCTGGCTCTTGTGGCGGATCATACCCTTAAGCCGCCGATCTGGCTTGATGTGTGCCTATACCGGAGAAAAAGACGATCCATTATGCCATAGCTCTCTGCGTTTGTCTGAAGAGGGCATTGTTGAAATGGCAACAACCCTTGTAAATGGAAAATTCGAAGACTGCAACAAAGTGGGTCTGAATTCTTTCTGCAAGCTTAACCCGCCGCCAGATGTCAGTGTCTTGATTTCCCTTACTTTATCTCCTCGTCCAAATATTATGCGAGCTCAAGTATGTTATTCTTCGGCAGGCTAAGTCTGACTTTTGGAAGGCGAAATATGATCACAAAGCCGCCAAAAAAGGCTAGGGCTGCCGCGAAAGCCGCGAGAAAGACCAACAAGAAACCTAAGAAGAAATCAAGCGCCTCTGATCTGCTTAAGATGGATGACACCTCTGAGTCGGAGGTAGCCCTTGACTCTCTTGGCTTATTTTTCAACCATCTTATTGACACTGACTATTACCAGGATGACACGGGAGTCAGCCAAGCAGTTGAAGAAGAGGTAACTATTATTTCCTCCGACTTAGACCCTTTGGCATGACAGAAATTCGGCGAGTAACCCGGAAAGTAAGGTTTTCGCATGCCTTGGCTTATTTAGATCCTCATTTTCTTTTCAAAGGACAGCAACACGAGAACACCAGACCCGGACCGGTGCAGGTGAAGAATTATCCTTCGGTTTACCAAACACTCCTCGAAAACGCCAAAATGATGTTCTTTTTAACTTTCACCAGCCACTCAATTCCTTTGATTCAATCTTGCAGGAAATTTCTCGATCTTCCTCTGGCGATTCATCTCAGACCCAGCTGTCGCCTTTCAAGACTGTCCTTGGGTAAGAACAATTATCTTTCTCCTGTACTTTAATATCCTCATTGTTATGTTGACTTGTCTGAATTCTTTTAGTGGTCAAGCAAAGCCCAATAAGAAGGTGAAGGTGACAAAACCGGCCGAAGACGCTAAAGTTGCTGAACCGGACCAGCAAGCTTCTGCACCAGAAGCCTGTGAACAACAACGAGAAGATCCTGCTTCCAATACTCAAACTGAAATGCCTGAGTTGTCTGTTGATCAAACCAACATTAACCCTTCAACTACTGAACCGTCCAGCTTACTTAACCTGCCAGAGACTTATGCTGATGACATTCTGATCACTGGCACTGGTTTTACTGAACCGGGAAACCCAACTATGTTAGCCAGACATTCTGCCAAGCAAGAAGTCATGGAGAGACGGAAAGTGAAATTTGATGTCTCCCACTATGCTCAATTGAGCAGTAGTGAAGTATTGTCTGGTTATCTCAATCAAGTACACTCCATCCATGATTTGGAAATTGAAATGGTGAAACAGATGCACCAGAAGTATGAGGTATGTCATCTGTCTTACATAAGTTATGTATATCCTGCTAGCCCCAAAGTCTTCTGATTATGATAAGAATGAATAATCCGTAGACTTAGAAGAATCATAAGCTTCTATCCTAGAATCCCTCCAAGTCTGGTTTAAAACTAAACCAGATGCTGAAATAGCATACTTTTGCATTTGTAGTCCCCAAGGGCCGGTTTAATCAGTGTGAATGAGCTGGTTCTATTGATCAGTGTGTAAAAGAATAGAGCTTAACTGCATAGTCCCCATGAATCGGCTGGAACTGGTTACAACACATCCGGTTCATCATTACTAAGATACGAGCAATATTCATTAGCCCCCAAGTGCCAAGTAGTGTTGCTTGCAAAGTGCTTGGGACTTTATTCATAAGAGCCGTTCCTATGAAAAATTGTTTTGACAGACATTTGCCCCCAAGTGCCAATTGTTGTTGCTTGCAAAGGACTTGGGACTTATATTGTTGTAATCCGCCATGAAATATGTTTGATAAATCTGTGTTGTATGCAGGCTGCGACTGCTGAATTGGAATCTCAACTGAACGACGCCAAGACTCGGCTGGTGGCTCAAGAAAATGAAACCCGGAAGGCTGAGTCGAAATTCTAGTTTAGTGTGACTGAATCAGAAAAGTTGAAGACCAGCTTTAAGGCGGAGAAAAAGACTTGGGTTGAAGAAAGGAATGTTTTAACGCAGCGGGCCAAGAAAGCAGAAGCAACTCTTCAGGAGGTGACCACTGAGCCCTCCGTCTTAAAACACCGTGTGTCTCAGATGGTTTCTGCTATCTTCGGTGAGTCGCCTTGTTATTCATCCAAAGTGGGTACTTGTCACCATAATGTAAGTCGCTGTCAAGACCCCGATTCCAAGTCACAACGATCTAGCCGGTAACACCTCATATCACATTGCGGCCTCACGCACGGTATCCCGCGGGTGTCGCCTTACCATGGCCCGGGACTGTTTGCGCCTTTTGGCTCACGTATATGATAGTGTCGCTAGCATCCATATGATAGAGAACCCGGGCCGACATGGCTAGTCGTGAACCCAAAGCGGCACAGACCTATGGAGACAGGCATACATGAATCACATTGAGCATGTCGGTCATCAGCGTGTGAATCCGGGCTGTAGCACTGGGCTAACAGGACTCCGGGGAACTCGGGCTGTAGCAGGCTAGGCAGGACTCCGGATGTCACCGTGTGACATTTCCCCGTAGGGACAGACATAGGAACGAGGTGAAACACATGCCGGCCAGTCAAGTGTCCTGAGCAGTAGTGCTAGGCTAGGAGGACTCTAGTGAACCGGGCTGTAGCGGACTACTATGGCTCGAGGAGCACTAGACTACATTTCCCCATAAGAAAGGCTGCTAGGGATAAACAACTAGATTGTCGGATCCCACACATACTAAGCATTTCAATCATACACACAATATGCTCGATATGTGCAAATACAACATGGCATCACAACAAAACTCTACAACTCAAGTACTTTATTTAAAGGCTCTAGAGAGCCATACATAACATGTTCATACAGGTAGGGTCACATGACCCGAAACTCAAGTCATACAAGCATACAAGCACATGCAGAAGCAAATAGTCTGAGTATAGACACTAGAAAGCAAGAAGGCTTCTCAAAGCCTGTCTATCTATATAGGGCCCTCCATGGCCGGGATCACCACCTGGGTGGCTAGTCACTCGACGACATCGAGGTCTACGTAGAACCCATCGGAGGGGGCGGTGTTGTCGTCTGAAAACAGTAATTAAGCAAACATGAGTACAAAGGTACTCAGCAAGTCTTACATCAGAACCTACTATACATGCTCGTTCTCAAGAAGGTGGTGGAGTTATTGCAGCAAGCCAGCTTTGACTCTTGGCTAAGCTATCCTACGAAAAACCACTAATAAAATAGTTTTCGCACACGAGTCCACTACTCACTAACACAATACTCCACCGGGGATCCTCCCTCGTCATCCTACGAGAGGGCCATCCTCGGTACTCACACTTATATTGAGTCTTTTAGTAGTATACATTAACTTGTCTATGAACTATATAGGCAACCAAGTAGTCCTTTACCGCGGACGCGGCTATTCGAATAGTTTTATACCCTGCAGGGGTGTACTTCTTCATACACGCTTTCACCACTTACCGCCGTTTACACGACATGTACTCGACAACCTTCAAGCGGAAGCCCAACGAGGGTGTCGGCCACGGCCTACCTAAACGCTCAAGCCTCTAGTCCAGGTTTATTGCTTATCCAGGTTCCATCCGCAGGGAGTCCGGCCGAGGTTTCCACATACGGCCCCGAACGATGTGAACAGGGTTCTCGAGACACCAAACGGGTGACTCGGTACACCGTGCCACGGTGTATCTACCGCAACATAGCTCACCCCTAGGGTCAGCGCTACGCACGGCCGCCAACACATAACCTACAAACACCAGAAACTAATTGCAACTCCTGGATAGAGTACTAGGGTGAATAAGAAGCCGGGAGGGTCCATTGGTTTCAGGCCCAATGTATGGTAGTAACTGAATCTTAAATTACACATACAGATCTCAGTTCTTATGGATGGCCTCAATGAAACAACCCACCATGTACTCCTACATGGCCTCTCATCGATACCTTTACCAAATCATGTTGAACACATCCCTCACATTACCGACATAATCATTTCACTCTAGCCCATCACCCAGATGAACCAGACCTGACACAACTCTAAGCATAGCAGGCATAGCAAGGTAGGAATCACATACATGGCTCAATCAACTCCTACACATGCTAGTGGGTTTCATCTAGTTACTGTGGCAATGACAGGTCATTGAGAGGATAAGGGTTCAACTACCGTAGCACACAGCAGTTTGAATCGCGTTGTCTTAATGCAGTAAACAAGAGCAGAAGTGAGAACATGGGTTTGTATCGGAATGATCAATGGGTTGCTTGCCTGATGGAGTGGTAGTAGGGTACGGCCCTTCAGACGGATACTCGGGGTTATCCTCGGAGGCAGAACCTACCACGAAAGACACACCGAAACATAATCAACACATGACAATATGCAACAATATGATGCATGCTATGACATGGAAAAATCAATGTGTCTTGGCCTAATGCAAGCTAAAACAGAAAGGAATGAACTCATTTGAATCAAAGATTCAAATGTTAGTTCATTTAACATAGCCTGATTAGTGCATTATCTTATTTGCTTAAACAGCAATGTTAACTTGTTTTGTCATGCATGAAACCATTACAGATGGATAGATTGAATTTTTCTGATCATTTTTGATATATAATTTGTTTGATTTGGAGCTATGGTTGATTTTCTATGATTTTTAGAAGTTTTGGCTATTTTCTGGAATTTCCTATATAAAAATAAATCCATAAAAAGAATAAATGCGTCAGCACTACGTCACTGTGACGTCAGCGAGTCAAAGGCGCCAGGGCCAGTCAAACCTGACTGGTGGGCCATGTCTGTCAGTGTCTCAGCTAATTAACAGGATTAGGTTAGTACTAATTAACTGTCAGTGGGGCCTGGGCCCACATGTCAGTGACTAAACTAATTAAAATTAGTTAACACTAATCCTAAACTAATTAACAGGTCGGCCCCACCTGTCATAGGCTTAGGGGGGAAGTAAACCTGGGCCCACGCGTCAGTCCACAGTCAAAAAGTGGTCAACTCGCCGGCGGCTTGATGCCGGCGACGACAGACGCGGTGGAGGGGCTCGGGTTTTGCCCAGAGTCGACCAAATCGACTGCGGTTTGGTCCTACGAGTAGATGGGGACAAGCCGTGGCGTTTGGTGGTGGAGGTGGAGCTCGGGGAGGCCGGAAACAACGGTGGCGAGCACGTCCGCGGCGGCCGGAGTTCGGGCCTCGGCGGTAAACATGCTAGGTTGCACAACAGGACGTGTGGGTGGCCGCGTTCGACTCGTGGGGATGCACTGAGTGCAGTGGTGAGCTCGGGTGCAAGCTTGCATGGCCGTGGCCACGGTGGCGACATGGCCGGCGGCGAGGAGCTATCGGCTCCGATGGCCATGGCGGTTAGAGGACGCGGACGACCGTGGGGAGAGGGGGAAACGGTGGCGGAGCTCACAGCGATCACGAAGAGGGGCTCGGCTTGCTCGGAGACGGCTTGGCGACGACGAATCCGTCGATGGAGTCCGGCGGCCGTGCTCGGGGAAGACGACTCGTGGCGGCGATGTGGGGCTCCCGCGGTGGCATGGCTCAGGGTGGAAGGAAGAGGGGGTCGAAGTGGAGCCTCTGGGCCGGTCAGAGAAGCGAGGGAGAGGCAATGGCCGCGGTGGTGCTTGTCGGCGGCGATGGCTGCGCCCGGCACAGGATGGGGAGAGAGCCAGAGGGGAGAGAGTGGAACGGGGAGAGTGGGGAAAGTGAGAAGGGGGCGAGGGGGAGTGCGTGGCACTCGTAGACGGCGTCCGGGTGTCGACGGAAGCAGGAGGTGGCCGGCGTGTGGCTGCGGGCGCCGGCCACGCGCCTCTCGTCCTCCTGGCGAGAGGAGGAGGATGACTAGCGGTGGCCAGTGGGCTGGGCCGAGCTGGGTCAGGCAAGGGCGACAGGTAAGTTCCTTTCTCTCTCCTTTCTGTTCTTTTATTTATTCTATTATTTCTGTAACTTCAGGGCTTTATTAAAAATGCCAGGGCATTTCCAAAAATCATAAAATTAATCATGGCTACTGCTTAGAATATATCCAACAGCAAACATTTTAGTTTATGATTATTTGAGCATTTAAAATATTTTATAGCATTTAAATGCCCAAATGCAAATACTATAAGAATTAATCCAATGACCTTAAGATGTCCTCGAAAAATGTGCACCATTTTTGTCAAAGGTTTTAACCCAAAACAAAAAGGGTGGGCTTTTTAGAAGGGCATTTCAGGTTCATTGAAAAAGTTTTTAGTAAACCCTAGTTGTTCCAGGGGGGTGCTGGGGGTTCTGTCATCCCCATTTCAAATTTAAAATAAATTTAAACATGATGCACATGTTCAACCAATCCTAATGCATGACTAACACTGGGATGTGACAGTCACCATTTAACCGATCTGTATTTTCCTGAGGTCCGAGGAGTAGCAATGTTGATCAGGATATACTTGTTCAGCTCAAGGCAGTTTATACCCTTGTTAAACAATTATACACCGGAGCTCACCAGACTCTTGCTACTATCTCCCCAATGAATCAAGGACCAAACCTGTTAAGTGATGTGTTGAAGAAATTGTCCATCTTGCCCACTAGACTTCAAGAAATTAAACGGTCTTGTGCGAGAGCCGGAGCTGTAATAGCCTTGAGCCGTGCCAAAGCATGGGTACCGGAATTAGACCCGACAGATGTGGCCAGTGGGTATCCTAGCTTAAAGGAAGATGGAACCTCTTTTGATTTGCAAGACTCTGCTGCCTGTGTCAAAGAGATTGTCCTCATGCAACATTCATCGCTGAAGAGACCAATCTGATTCCTCCAATTCGTCAGCACACCATCACCCCTGAAATTGACCGGTCCAATCTTGTTGATGACGAAGCTGAATTCTACGCCTTGCGCGGCTTTGACTGGTCCAAACCAAACTTCCAGACGGTGGAGGAGGACGAAGAACAGGCAAGGGATGAACCAGAGTCCTCCCATCAGCAAGGCCAAGAAGATTGAACGCCGGACGGTTTAGAAACTTAATCTTTGAAAAAACACTTGACCTCAGTTTGGCTCATGGAGCCATGTAATAGGGTAGTTAAAACTTGTCTTTGCCATGCCATCGTGCATGTTTCTATGATGTGTAATACTGCTGATCCACCAACATAAAAACATTATGGGTATGATAGTCTTTGACTTGAGCAGATTTGACTGATTATTATTATCCTATTGTGACGCCCCGAGACCGATGCGCCCAGTGTCTCCCAGTTATTCGTTGTTGTTGCCTTGTCATTCGCTTGCCTGTTGCATCTTGCCAGGTCATCATCCGCATTGCATCTGCATGTTTTCGAAACTTGCATCCATCCGTTTTCCCCCAGTTCTCTCCGTTGTCCGTTCTGAGCGTAGACACACTTGCACGCGCCCGCGACACCTCCAAAATATTATTTTATAAGTGTGCAGAAAATATTCTCGGAATGGAATGAGAGTTGGCATGCGGTCTTGTTATGTTGTTAGTAGGTCGCTTGCCAAGTTTTATCGCATTCGGAGTTTGTTTGATGCTCCAACGGATAACTATAGCGACAATATACTCAGTCAAACGTCGGACGTTTTCAGTCTCCGGAAACAGTTGTCGGGCTGCACTCCTTCCCTCTCATCTTATCCCAACCTCCTCTTCACAGCCCACCAAGGCCTGCTTAACCCCTCTCTCGATCGGATCTGTCAGATCATGATCGGAGGCTCCGCAAACACCTCCTAACCCCCTAACCATAGCATCTGTCTATATATAGCCCCTACCCGTGCCAAAAATGGCCTAAACCTCCTTCCCCCGTAGCCGCTGTCGTCTCCTACCTCGCTTTCAGCGCCCAGCCAGCACCCCGCCACCACCCGTCGCTGCCGCCACATCAGCCGCGCCGCCCCTGCGCCCACTCCCGCATCGCCACGTGTCCTCTCCAGCGCCCCACTTTGTCACGGCCCTCAGGGCCCATCTGGAGCCCGCCCCAGGCCTCCCGGGCCCGAATCGCCCCGCCGCTATGCGCCCGAGTGTGCTCGCTCGCCCTCTTGTATGCCTCCTCCAACTGGAGCCCCGTGCCGCCTCGCGCTTCGCCTCCTTCTGCCGGCCACTGGAGTGCCGCCGCCCGCGACCTCCACCTCAGGCCAGAGCTCTGCCGTCCCTGTCTCTTCTCTCTTTCTTTTCCTCCCAGCGCTCACTTCTTGTTCTCTCTCTCGCAGGTGATGCTATTGCTGCCAGATCCGGCCGACCTTGCGTCACCGGGTGCCACCGGCCTGGGGAATGGGTCCCCAGGGTCCAAATCCGCCCGGATCTGATGCAGCCGCACAACCCCAGCTCCTCCCCAGCGCCTCCCCACGCCATGCCGCCGGAGTCCGCAAGCTACCACCGCACGTCCTCGTCGGGAGGAGGATGATGCCGTTCGCATTGCTGGCCCCGTCCATGCAGGCGGGCCGCCTCCTCTGCTTTGGCCCAGCGCGCCCCATGTCGGCCTTCCTCTCCACCAGTGGGCCGAAGCCCAGGGTGAGCCAGCGCCTCCTTTTTCCTTCCTTTGGCCCAGCCAGATTCGGCCCATCTCCTTTTTTCCCTCTCTGCGATTTTAGCTATTATCTCAGGAACGTCCATTTTGCAGAGAAGTCCCCCTAGTTCATGCATTTAATAACTCACAAATGGTGCATCGGTTTAAAATGATTTTTATATATGAAATATGACTAGAATTTCATATAGTTTCATAATATCCAACTTTCAACCATGTTTAAAATGTTAAAAGTGTTAAAATGTTAAAAAATCATAACTTAATAACCGTAGCTCCAAATTTAATAAACTTTATATGTAAATGGGGTAGAAAAATGCCTAGTTTAACATGGTGCACTCATCTTGCATGTTTAACAACTCTAAAATATGGTTTAGGGCAGAACAGTACCAAATCAATAATTTGCACATGAGGTTTTTCCGGAATTGTTGTTTGTTGTTTCCGGCCTCATTTAAACTTGACTAGATAGTTAGTTTATGTATGCTTCACCCCTTGCCATGCTAACCAACATTTAATATTGTTGAGTACTTAAACGGTTGAGAACTAAATAAGTAATGTGGTGTTCCCCCAATATGCAACTCGTTGCATATTGAGCTCCACTTAATTTGTAGTGTTGTTTGTTGCACTTTGCCATGCCATGCATATTTACACCGGACATGCATCATACTTGGTTGTGCATCATGCCATGCTTATGTGATGGTTGTTTACTATGTTGCTTTCTTGTTTCCGGGTTGCTTCTGTCGTTAGCTTCGGTTTCGTTCCGGAGTTGTGAGGATCCGTTCGACTACGTTTGTTTATCTTCTTCATGGACTCGTTCTTCTTCCTTGCAGGATTTAAGGCAAGATGACCATACCCTCGAAATCACTTCTATCTTTGCTTGCTAGTTGTCTGCTCTATTGCTATGTCGCGCTACCTACCACTTGTTATATCATGCCTCCCATATTTCCATGTCAAGCCTCTAACCCACCTTCCTAGCAAACCGTTGTTTGGCTATGTTACCGCTTTTTCTCAGCCCCTCTTATAGCGTTGTTAGTTGCACATGAAGATGAAGCTTGTTCCATGGTGGAACATGGATATGTTGGGATATCGTTATTATAGCTTATTTACTTTAATGCACCTATATACTTGGTAAAGGGCGGAAGGCTCGGCCTTATGCCTGGTGTTTTGTTCCACTCTTGCCGCCCTAGTTTCCATCATACCAGTGTTATGTTCCTTGATTTTGCGTTCCTTACGCGGTTGGGTGTTATGGGGACCCCTTGACAGTTCGCTTTGAATAAAACTCCTCCAGCAAGGCCCAACCTTCATTTTACCATTTGCCCCACCACCACCTACTTTTCCCTTGGGAGTCACGCTCCCGAGGGTCATCTTTATTTTAACCCCCCGGGCCAGTGCTTCTTTAAGTGTTGGTCTGAACCGGGCAACCTGCGGGGCCACCTCGGGGCAACTTGAGGGCTGGTTTTACTCGTAGCTTGACCTATCCGGTGTGTCCCGAGAATGAGATACGTGCGACTCCTATCGGGATGTCGACACATCGGGCGGCTTTGCTGGTCTTGTTTTACCATTGTCAAAATGTCTTGTAACTTTGATTTCGAGTCTAATCGGGTCTTCCTGGGAGAAGGAATATCCTTCGTTGACCATGAGAGCTTGTAATGGGCTTAGTTGGGACACCCCTGCAGGGTTTAAACTTTCGAAAGCCGGGCCCGCGGTTATGTGGCAGATGGGAATTTGTTAATGTCCGGTTGTAGAGAACTTGAAACTTAACTTAATTAAAATGCATCAACCGTGTGTGTAGCCGTGATGGTCTCTTTTCGGCGGAGTTCGGGAAGTGAACACGGTTCTTGTGTTATGGTTGTGCGTAAGTAGTTTCAGGATCACTTCTTGATCACTTATAGCTTCTCGACCGTGCGTTGCTTCTCTTCTCGCTCTCTTTTGCGCATGTTAGCCACCATATATGCTGGTGCTTGCTGAGTCCTCGTGGCTCACAGATACTTCCAAACAGTTGCTGGTGCCGATGATACCAGGGCAGGTAACACAACCCAGCTCAAGTGGGTGCTCGATGAAGATCTTTTTCGTTGTTGTGTTTCGTTTCCGGTTGATGAGTAGTGGAGCCCAGTTGGGACGATCAGGGATCTAGCATTTGGGGTTGTCTTCTATTATTTTGGTTCCGTAGTCGTACCTTGATTGTATTCTGGATGATGTATGTTTTACTTGTATTGTGTGAAGTGGCGATTGTAAGCCAACTCTTTATCCCTTTCTTATTCAGCACATGGGATGTGTAAACATTACCCCTCTTGAGACAAGCCTCCCATGAGGCTATGCCTCTAAGTCATGCCCTGACACGTGGGAGATATAGCAGCATTGTGGGTGTTACACCTGTACATAAAGAAAACACAAAGGCCCTGGCGGCTTACCACCAGGCGGGTCATGATACCCGATTAAAGTTGCTGGGGACGAATAGTCCATAACCAGAGCCGATCTGATAACTGCTAAGTAAAACAACATACCTATGGTATACACTTAAACTGTCGGCTTATCAGCTTTGTGTAATTTAGAGGTCTTAGAACTATAACTCCAACCATAGTATTCATCACGCTTTGGCAATTTAGAGTCTTTCCTCCTGACGTGTTGTATAAACCCAAAGTGTGCTTCCAATATGAGCCGTAAACAGAGCAGCTAGGCCCAACTTATAAAAAACCGGAAGACACCGAAGAACTCAAATATGAATAAGAAATCAAAAGAAATTCAATGCTTTTGTAGACTGTCAAATTAAAGTGTCTTCTTCAATGAAACTAGACGGAGCCACTGGATTGTTCGTGCTGTCGTGATCCTGACTCATGGTGTGCCCAATCGACATTTGAACCCTGAAATAAGTCTGGTCTTGCTCAAAGACTTATCAGGAGTACGCGGGGCCAGAGTAATAGTATCATGGGCCGATTTATCCAAGTTCGAAGGAAGGCGGCTTATGAAGGCTAGATTCATCTGACTCTGTAAACCGTTCTCTCACATGACAAGCCACCGTTTGAACCTTAATCGAGCTCAGATCTTGGTTGAATACGCCATAAAAACTGATCGTTAAGAGTTCAGCGGGTCAATCTAGATGACCTGATGGAGTTGAAGCAGTTGGTGTACAGGTAGGACGACCCGGTCAGAGTTTGTTCTCTTCGGTCAAATATGCCTATGTTTGAACAAAGCTAGTCAAGAGGGTAGTAACATTATGTTCTCTTTGGTCGAATATGCCTATGTCTGAATAGGAAGCCCCCAAGTGACATACTTACAAGCGTGGCGCTGAGCCGATCAAAAGGGTACCGACAGCTATGTTCTCTTTGGTGAATACACCTATGTTTGCACAGGAAGCCCCCAAGTGACCATATAAACTTTTGGCCTTGCACCGATGAAGAGGGTACCGACAGCTATGCTCGATGAGCAGGAAGCCCCCAAGTGATCACATGAACTTTGGCATTGCGCTGATCAAGAGGGTACCGACAGCTATGCTCGATGAGCTGGAAGCCCCCAAATGATCATCAAGGACCTATGTTTGAGCTGTGTTGTGCATCCAACTCTTTTTGGTCTTTGAAGTTGTGGGCGTTGAGCCTCTTAAATGATGATAAAGACTTAAGCTTTGAAAATATGAAACAACAGAGGCCCTAAATTGTCAGGGATGCCGGCTTTTGTTATACTGCTTATAATATATACATCAGATAACTATGTACATCATGAAAGTCGGAGGCTCAAGTATAGTAGGGCCGAAGATGAGCAATATTCCACGGTCGACGGGTCTCCTCCTCTGATGTGCGTGAGTCCTTGTTGTGTCGAACGTCCATAAGGTAGTATGACCCATTATGTAAGTTCTTGCTGACCACAAAAGGTCCTTCCCAAGGTGGTGATAATTTGTGCATATCTGTCTGATCTTGGATGAGCCGGAGCACTAAGTCTCCCTATTGAAAGGTTCTGGTTATGACCCGCCGGATGTGGTAATGCCGTAGGTCTTGCTGGTAAATCGCGGAATGAGCCGCCGCGAGATCACGCTCCTCATCCAATAAGTCAAGTGCATCTTGACGCCTTTTCATTTTATGCCTCAACATAAGCCGCCACCCGGGGTGAATTGGGACGGATGTCACTAGGGAGAACCGCCTCTGCCCGATAAACCATGAAAAAGGTGTGTAACCCGTAGATATGTTAGGGGTCGTGTTGATGCTCCATAATACTGAGGGTAACTCCTCCACCCAACAACCCGGTGTTCTCTCCAAAGGAACCATAAGCCGGGGCTTGATACCTCACAGAATCTCCTAATTTGCTCGTTATGCCTGCCCATTGGATTGAGGGTGAGCCACAGAGGAAACGTCAAGTCAGTTATGCTCTCGTTGACAAAATTCTTCCATAGCTCCTTTGGAAAGATTAGTGCCATTATTTCTGATAATTCTGTGTAGAAAGCCAAACCGGAAGATCACTTTCTTCATGAATTGAACCGCTGTCGTCGCGTCACATTTACTAACCCACTCTGCTTCAACCCACTTAGTAAACTTATCCACCACCATCAAGCGGTGGGTCTTCTTATCCTTGGACCTCTTAAAAGGCCCAATCATATCAAGCCCCCAAGTTGCAAACGGCCAAGTAATTGGAATCATCCTTAATTCTTGAGCTGGTACATGACCTCGTCGTGCAAATTTCTGATAGCCATCACATCTTCTTACCAAATCCTCAGCATCAGCGTGAGCTGTCAACCAATAGTACCCATGATGGAAAGCCTTGGCTACAAGAGATTTAGAGCCGGCATGATGACCACAATCTCCTTCGTGGATTTCTCGTAGAATCTCACAACCTTCTTCAGGAGAGATGCAACGTTGAAAAGCCCCCATGACACTGCGATGGTGTAACTCCCCATTGACAATTTTCATTGACTTAGACCACCGAGTTATCTATCTGTCCAAGACCTCATGCTGTGGCAACTCACCCTGGGTCATGTAAGACAAATACGGAACCGTCCAATCAGGAATAGCATGGAGAGCTGCCACCAATTGTGCTTCTGGGTCAGGAACATCAAGGTCCTCCTCTGTAGGCAATTTGACAGAAGGGTTGAGCAAAATGTCCTGGAACGTGTTAGGTGGCACCGGCTTACGTTGAGACCCTATCCGTCTTAAAGTATCAGTCACCTCATTCTTCCTGCGATCAATATGATCAACTTGATATCCCTTGAAATGACCCGCAATGGCATCAACCTCTCGGCAGTAAGCCGCCATGAGTGGATCTTTAGAATCCCAAGTACGAGAAACTTGCTGAGCCACCAGATCTGAATCGCCTAAGCACCATACCAGGCTTAAGTTAATCTCCTTAACCATCCGAAGACCATGGAGTAAAGCTTCATACTCAGCTGCATTGTTCATACAAGGGAACATTAGCCGGAGAACATAAGAAAATTTGTCACCTCGTGGGGAAGTCAAGACCACTCCAGCTTCCGAGCCCTGCAACTGTCTGGATCCATCAATGTGAATGGTCCAATATGTGTTAGCTGGCTTTTCCTCAGGTGCCTGCAACTCTGTCCAGTCATTGATGAAATCCACAAGTGCTTGGGACTTGATGGCCGTACACGGCACATATTTTAAATCGTGAGGCCCCAGCTCAATGGCCCACTTAGCAACCCGGCCCGTGGCTTCCCTATTTTGCATGATATCACCCAAAGGAGCAAAACTAACCATAGTGATAGGATGACCTTGAAAATATTGCTTAAGCTTCTGACTTGCCATAAAAACCCCATGCACAATCTTCTGACCATGCGGATACCTCTATTTAGACTCAATAAGCACCTCACTGATGTAATAAACTGACCGTTGGACCAGGCACTCCTTGCCTGCCTCCTTTCTTTCCACCATGATGGCTACACTGAAAGCCTGGCTATTAGCAGCCACATATAAGAACAGAGGCTCTCTATCAACGGGGGCAGCAAGCATGGGTGGCTCAGCCAGCTGTTTCTTCAGATCCTCAAACGCTTGATTAGAAGCATCACTCCAAACAAAGTGATTTGTCTTCTTAATCATCTGATAAAGAGGAATAGCCTTCTCCCCCAACCGGCTTACAAACCAGCTCAGAGCCGCAACCCGACCCGCCAGACGTTGAACATCATTAATACACGCCGGCTTAGCCAATGAAGTAATGGCTTTGATCTTCTCCTGGTTAGCTTCAATGCCTCTGTTAGAAACCAGGAAACCCAAGAGCTTGCCTGCTGGCAGACCAAAAACACACTTAGCTGGGTTGAGCATCACCGTGTAGACCCGGAGATTGTCAAACGTCTCCTTCAAATAATCAATCAGGGTCTCCTTCTCTCTCTACTTCACCACAATGTCATCTATATAAGCATGAACATTCCGCCCAATCTGACCGTGAAGGCAATTTTGCACACACTGCTGATAAGTCGCCTGGGCACTCTTGAGCCCAAAAGGCATAGACACATAGCAGAAACATCCAAATGGAGTAATGAAGGTTGTCTTCTCTTGATCTGATGATAACCAGAATAAGCATCCAAAAACTCAAATGCTGACAACCCGCCGTAGCATCAATGACCTGATCAATACGAGGGAGGGCAAACGGATCAGCCGGACAAGCTTTGTTTAAGTCCGTGTAAACCACACTCATTTGCCAAGTGCCGTTCTTTTTGAGTACCAGCACCGGATTAGCCAACCACTCTGGATGAAAAACTTCAATGATAAACCCGACCACCAGGAGCCGAGCCACTTCGTCACCAATGGCCTTCTGCCTCTGCTCATTAAACAGGTGAAGAAATTGCTTGACCGGTTTAAACTTCAGATCAATATTGAGAGTGTGCTCAGCGAGTTCCCTCGGTACACCCGGCATATCTGAAGGCTTCCATGCAAAGATGTCCCGATTCTCACGGATGAACTCAATGAGCGCGCTTTCCTATTTCGGATCCAGATTAGCACTGATGCTGAACTACTTAGATGAGTCGCCAGGGACGAAATCAACCAATTTAGTATCATCTGCCGACATAAACTTTAACAAAGGATCGTGCTCCGTGGTTGGATTTTTCAAGGACGTCATGTCTGCTAGGTCAACATTATATTTGTAAAATTTCAGCTCCTCCGTTGCACAAACCGATTTAGCATAAGCCACATCTCCTTCCTCACATTCCAAAGCCAGCTTGCGGCTCCCATGCACTGTGATGGTGCCCTTATAACCCGGCATCTTAAGCTGCAAGTACACATAGCAAGGCCTCGCCATGAACTTAGCATAAGCCGGTCGCCCAAACAGAGCATGATAAGGGATCTTGATCTTGACCACTTCGAATGTTAAGGTTTCGGACCTGAAATCATGCTCATCTCCAAAGGCAACTTCCAAAGATATCTTACCCACCGAGTAGGCTGACTTTCCCGGCACCACACCATGGAAGACAGTGTTTGACGACTTATGGTTCTTATCCGTTAGTCCCATGCGATGGAAGGTCTCATAATAAAGTATGGTAATGCTGCTACCTCCATCCATGAGCACCTTGGTAAACTTATAACCCCCAACCTGAGGCGCCACCACCAAAGCCAGATGACCCGGATTATCAACCTGGGTTGGATGATCCTCTCGACTCCACACAATAGGCTGCTCTGACCATCGCAGATAACGTGGCATCACCAGCTCAATCGCGTTCACGGCCCTCTTATGAAGCTTTTGGTCCCACTTACATAAGCTAGTGGATAAGACATGATACTACCCACTATTCAACTGCTTCGGGTTGGTCTGGTAACCAAACTGCTGCTGCTGTTGACTCCCCTGATTACTCTACAGATTGTAACCACCCTGATTACCGTGACCTTGAAAATTGGAACTTGAACCACCGCCTCCATGACCTGGACCATGAGAACCGGACCCTGATCCACTATTTGGGCCATGGGGGCACTGGATGGATTGTCGAAAGCTTCTCATTATGTTGCAATCATTCCATGAATGAGTAACTGGCTTACGAACCGTTCCGTGTTTAGGACACAGCTGATTTAACATTCCCTCAAGGTCGAATCCTGTCTTTGGAGCCGGCGGCCCCCTGTCCCCTACGGTGCTGGCTATCATTGCGCTTACCATTGCCACCCTGATTGGTAGGGTTGTACTGTTGTCCCTTATGCCGTTACTCTTCTTTCCCTTTCCTAATCTTTCGTTCTCTGAGTCAGGGTCCTTGGTACCATCAGGGTCAGAGTCCTCGTAAGAGCCGCCATCAGCTCCCCAATGTCGTTGCAATGACGCTTCAGCCGCCCAAGCTTCTGCTTGAGTGGAATGAACCGGCAATTTTTCTCCAACATCAGAACTGATGAGCCGATGTTGATACTATCTGAGGAATGAATGATAGTCGAGACCCGGTGCACCCAGCTGGTTGTTGACTCGCCCTCGGCCTACACACATGAAACCAAATCCACAATCGACATAGGCTGCTTACATGTACCTTTCAGCTTCGCCCATGACCCGATGGAATTAGCTGTCAAGGCCTTTAACCCGGTACGAGCCATCCCTTCTAACATCATGGTGAATTACTTGGCGTAAGCAGCTTCACTAACATCCAGCATCTCCATGGCCATCTCATACCTCTCCACCCACGCCTTAGGGGGTTGATTGGCTGTGTAATTAGGCACCTTACGAGGGCCTTTGTAGTCCTTGGACAGACGCTCGTTTCATATAGCCGCCATTAGACATGGCACACTGAAAGCCATGGAAGTCACACCTGCCTCAATTGAAGCTGTCTGGTAAACTGGCATGTGCTGATGAGCCACCAGTTGAGCCGCCAGCTCAGCCTCCCGACATGCTCTGGCCTAGTCCACCAAATCCTGCGCATTGACTCCATTGTGTGCCAGGTCATGTCCATGAGGTTGGTTACGACGCCGTTCAGTACTGGAGACCGCTCATAGTCAATGTGCCTGCTCTAGCTCCAGCTTGGGTGAGGTGTCGCATGAATCTGATCATGACTATAAGAATAAGCCTGCTGCTGCACCAGAGATGTTTGAAGAAGCTCCCTGGCCCTTCGGGTTTCAACCGCTGCTGGAGTTTCACCCTTGATGGGCAGAGCCACCAATCGGGTAGCCGCAATAATCATGTTGTCTAGAGGGGTGGAGTAATGACCCGGTGGTGTCACCACACGCTGAGACGGAGTGCCGTTTATGTGCAGCTGGCCTGGTGGTTCAACTATATGATTCACCACTGGAGGGTTACTGGCCCCAGCTCCCGGGGTGTTGAAGAGATCCCTCGACTCATAAACCAAGGGCAACCGACTCCGATGCTTCCTCCTCAACATTTCGTGTGAAGCGTTCTGATCTACCCTAAGCCAATATGAATCTGCCTGAATCCGCTGTGCCTGGGCGTCCAATAGGCTTGTTCCGCAGCCATCCTAGCATTCTCTGCCACTAAGCCTTCTTTAGCTTGTGCTATTCCATCACGTAATTTAGCCACTTCTACCTTCTGTTGTTCCTGGTTTTCTAGGGTTACCTCAACCTCCATCAAATTCACCAGAGCATCCAATAGATCTGTTAAGACTTGAGCTGGCGGACGAGCTGAACCGCCAGCCCCGGCTGCCGTAACCGCAACTGTACTAGAAGTCATCGCCACGGCGGCTGTTGAGCCAAGAATTGGTTGTGTGCTAGCCATGAAGATCGCCACCCTGTTCGGCGGCTCACGGGGGTCCGGAATACTTTCGTCGTCGGAACAGCCCCCAAGACTTCCATCTTGCAGCTGATACATTGAATTGGTCTCACCCGTGGACTCGTCATCAGAGCAGATTTCTATCTCACCGCCGGAGATAGAGGGTTCCAACTCAGCCCCATGGGTGAATCCAACGAAGATATGCTTTTACGGCGGGCTGAGCCCGGGTGGGTCGTGCATGCTGGGCCATCTCAATGATGTCGGTGCAGATGTCCGGCTCAGGGCCCGGCTCGCCAATCTTGCAGATGAAGACATGGATTCCGCCGAAGGGGACCTGGTACCCGTACTCAATTGAGCCGGGGTTGGGGCCCCAGCTTGCATCGTCGTTGTAGAGCTTGCTGCGACGACTCTTGGTCATCCGGCCCACAGCATATCCCTTGAGCCCTTCAAAGCTTCCCTTTAAGAACTCGAAACCACCGTGTGCTGGCCCCACGTTGGGCACCAACTATCGTGGAAGTGTCACGGCAGATGTCCTCATGGAAGGACTTAGTGGTGGATCCATTACGACGAGGTTAGTTTAAAGGGGTTAAACAGGACAAAGGACACGGAGAGTTTATACTGGTTCGGCCCCTTGCGGTGAAGGTAAAGGCCTACTCAAGTTTGAGGTGGTATTGCTAGGGTTTTGATTACCAGGGAGCAAACACGCTTTGCCGGGCTCTCGATCTGATGTTTCTTTCCCTAAACCGCCACCGGGTTGACGCCCTGTGGCCTACAGAGTCCCGGCCAGCTCATACAATGTGTCCGCTCGGTGACGTATCTTACATGCCTTACATTACAAGTATTCACATACATGACAGTTTTATAGTTACAGGCTTTAAGCCGCCTCTGGGCTAGGCCTCTTATAAGCCTAACTTTGAACCGCCATTTTGTATACTCTTGGGCTTCATTTAGATGAACCGCCATTGTGGTTGACCCGGCCCCTCCTGGGTGGGTCATATCTGATAGTTATATCCCCAACACATAGTGAATACATGAACTCCTCAAACTACGACCATCACCGGGAGTGGGCCCGGTTGTTGTCATTTCGGGGTTTCCGGATCATAACACATAGTAGGTGACTATAACTGGCAATATCAGATCTAGAACACGGATATAATGATGAATTCATAAACGGTTCAGATCTGAAATCGTGGCACCCGGACCCAAAGTGACAAGCATTAAGCATATCAAAGTCATAGCAACATCAATCTAAGAACATAGTGGATACTAGAGATTAGGCCCTAACAAAACTAACTTGATTACATGATGAATCTCATACAACTCCTCACTGACCAGCGAGCCTTCGAAGGAATTACTCACTCCTGGTGGAGAGTCATGGAGTTGGCGATGGAGAAGGGTTGGTGATGACGAAGAACGAAGATCCCCCTCTCCGGAGCCCCAAACGGACTCCGGGTCTGTCCTCCCGAGGAAGAACGGGTCCTGGCGGCTGCTCCGTCTCATGGATCGCGATATTTCTTTCTCCCCGATTTTTTTCTGGAATAATGTGATTTTATAGTATCAAGGGGGTCATCAGCGGGGCCACTAGGTGGGTACAACCCACCTAGGTGCGCCAGGAGAGGGGGGAGCGCCCTAGTTGGTAGTGCCCACCCAGGGCCCCCTCTCCGATGGGTCTTGCTCCAGAAATTCTTATTATTTGTATAAAAAATCCTCAAAAAGTTTCATTCCATTCTGAGAACTTTTATTTCTACACAAAACCAACACCATGGTAGTTCTATTGAAAACAGCGTCAGGCCGGGGTTAGTTTCATTCAAATCATGCAAACTAGAGTCCAAAACAAGAGAAAAAGCGTGAGAAAAGCAGATACGTTTGAGACGTGTCAGGTACCAAGTGGGCGGCCACTCCTGCATTTAGATCCGGACCCCCTCTACAACTTGCGTCATGGACCAACAAGGGTCCAGACTAGGGATCGGCCGATGAGGTGCTGATGCTGCAAAAGCGCATCAAAAGTATGAAACACCCACAATGCGGCTATATCTCCCACGTGTCGGGGCACGACTTAGAGGTATAGCCACATGGTAGGCATGTCGCAAGAGGGGTAATCTTTACACATCCCATGTACTGAATAAGAAAGGGACAAAGAGTCGGCTTACAATCGCCACTTCACACAATACATAAATATTCATATATCATCCAAGGTACAAACAAAGGTCCAACTACGGAACCAAAATAAAGAAAGACAACCCCAAATGCTAGATCCCCAATTGTCCCAACTAGGCTCCTCTACTGATCATCCGGAAAAGAAACATACTAACGGCCCGAATCCTCGTCGAACTCCCACTTGAGTTCGGTAGCGTCCCCTGCACTGGCATCATGGGCACCTGCATCTGTTTGGAAGTAACCATGAGTCACGAGGACTCAGCAATCTCACAACCGCGAGATCAAGACTATTTAAGCTTAAGGGTAGGAAATGGTAGTGAGGTGGAGTTGCAACAAAGCATTAAGCATATATGGTGGCTAACTTATGCAAGAGAGAGCGAGAAGAGAAGCAACGCACGGTCTAGAAGCTAATAATGATCATGAAGTGATCCTGAAGCTACTTATGCTCAAGCATAACACAAGGCCGTGTTCTCTTCCCAGACTCTGCTGAAAAGAGACCATCATGGCTACACACGCGGTTGATTCATTTTAATTAAAATAAGTGTCAAGTTCTCTACAACCGAATATTAACAAATTCCCATATGCCACATAACCGCGGGCACGACTTTCGAAAGTTCAAACACTGCAGGGGTGTCCCAACTTAGCCCATCACAAGCTCTCACGGTCAACGAAGGATATTCCTTCTCCCGTGAATACCAGATCAGTCTTAGAATCCCGGTTACAAGACATTTCGACAATGGTAAAACATGACCAGCAAAGCCGCCCAATGTGCCGACAAATCCCGATAGGAGTCGCACGTATCTCGGTCTCAGGGCACACTGGATGAGACAACCTACGAGTAAAACCAACCCTCAAGTTTCCCCGAGGTGGCCCCGCTGTCTACTCGGTTCGGACCAACACTCAGAGGAGCACTAGCCCGGGGGGGTTTAAAATAAAGATGACCCTTGAGTCTGCAGAACCCAAGGGAAAAGTTATATGGTGGTAGGTAGGCAAATGGTAAACCCAAGGTTGGGTCTTGCTGGAGGAGTTTTATTCATGGCAAACTTCAAGGGGTTCCCATAACACCCAACCGCGTAAGGAACGCAAAATCAAGGAACATAACACCGGTATGACGGAAACTAGGGCGGCAAGAGTGGAACAAAACACCATGCATAAGGCTGAGCCTTCCACCCTTTACCAAGTATATAGATGCATTAAAGTAAATAAGATATAATAATGATATCCCAACAATATCCATGTTCCATCATGGAACAAGCTTCATCTTCACCTGTAACTAGCAACGCTATAAGAGGGGCCGAGCAAAAGCGGTAACGTAGCCAAACAACGGTTTGCTAGGAAAGGTGGGTTAGAGGCTTAACATGGCAATATGGGAGGCATGATATAGCCAGTGGTAGGTACCGCGACATAGCAATAGAGCGATCAACTAGCAAGCAAAGATAGAAGTGATTTCGAGGGTATGGTCATCTTTCCTGCAAAGTTCTCAGAGTTGTCGAAAGCTTGATCCTCGTTAGCGTACTCAACAGGTTCCTCGATCACGTACTCGTCTCCCGGATCTACCCAAAGAAAGAACACAAGCAAAGGACCAACAATCAATCACGGTGCAATGCACAAGCAACATGATGCAAAACATGGCATGATATGCAAGACATGATATGCAATGCATATGCGTGCTTCGGAATGGAAAGAATGAAGAAGGCATCAACTTTGCAAACCAAGTGTGCCGCTGGAAACATGACATGATTTCAGGTGAAATTGATATAAATATCACCGGAAACGGATGCACGGTTTGCAAATGGCAAGCGAAACAAGAATGGCACAATTTTGCGATTAACAGCACGATGCCATCTAGGATGCAACAAGAAACTAAGCTTCTGCACTCCAACATAGCAACAAAGCATATGACAGTGATGTAAACAAGATGCTTGAAAAAACATGAACACTGAGCTACGGCTAAATCACACAAGAGCAGGTTCAAACAAGCATGGAAAAAGTGCAAAAAATATCAGCTCCACAGACTTAGAGAAATTACTAACATGCCAGAAATAACATCAGGAAGCCATGTTTAGAGCTAGCAAACAACATGATGCAAGAACATATCATAGCAATACAATGCATGGCGTGATCCTACTAAATTCATAGAAAAAAAGTCCCTTCCTTATCATGAGCCAAAAAGGCACATAGGATATGATGGCACACATGTAAACATAGAAAGTTTTATTACAAGTTTCAGACTTAGCAGAAAAACAGAGCATGGCATAAACAGAATTATGAAGGCAACTTTGCGCAACTCAAATCACTCACCACAAAGCATTGCATAACAAAACAAGCATAGCAAAAGCAAGCTGACATGTTCAAGAAGCTAACCATGGCAAGAGCAAGTTCATAGAATCACTACTAGGAAAAGGCCTACTAGTGGCACACCAATTATGCCTACTAATGGCGCACTACTGGTGCGCAACTAGTACCACGCCACTAGTATTATATACTAATGGCGCACCACGGGTGCTCCATTAGTATCTGGTATAATAATGGCGCACAACACCGTGCGCCATTAGTATAGACCAACATGCGCCATTAGTATGCCTCCCAGGGGGCCATATTTACCCATGTGCTTTGGCATACTAATGGCGCACTGTGGGGTGATGCGCCATTAGTATTCTTTGGCATACTAATGGAACTCTGTGTAGTGATGCGCCATTAGTATCCTTCGGCATACTAATGGCGCACTTTGAGATGATGGGCCATTATGAATATTAGGTTTTATTATTTTTTTACTTTTCCGATTTTTGCACAGGTTACAAAATATATTATTGGACAGAATATAGACAGCACCACACAGCAACAGCAGATTCATCGAATACAATAGAATATTAGCCTCCGAATACAATTCATTATATTAGTCTCCGAATTCAAAAGACCGAACAAAGATAGAACACTACAAGTATTGAGACCGCGAGTAGCGAGTTTGTCTTCACATTACAAGTCGATACCGATCATCTAAACTACCATCACATAGAAGAGAGCTGCGGTCATCACGATGAAACTGGTCTTCATCCGGTTCCTCCAACGCTCCCTCCTCTCTCCCTCTAGATAGCGGGCGTATCTAGATTCCGCCTCCGCCCTAGTGGTGTACCCTTTGTAACAGTTACCGCTGAAATGGTGAACCTATCTCCGACACTCCTCCCAGTCGTCGTAGACTCCGGGAACCTTACCATTGTACACAACATACGACGACATCTCTATGCACAAGCCAAACAACAGATAATACATAAGAAATATATAAGTATGCAACAAAAGGATCGGAAGAGAAAAGCAAGACATTAATAGCACGATTCATGGTCCTACTAATAAATAGCATCGATTACATCTAAGTTGAATGACTGTCCAAACCAAAGAGACATACAATTCATTAAATTTTAATTACAACATGAGCCAATCAATGTTTCAGAACTACACATAGCATCACTACTTTCGACTCGATTCATGGGACCGGAGCATGGATGAAGCCGCCATCTGTCGTGATGGTCATGAAATCGCGAGCGTTGTCAGCCTGCATTTGTAGAGTTGTGTCTATCTCACTGTTGGACGGTTGATATCTGAGGTAGAACTGCCCCGAGGTATGAAGGACATCTTGATGGATGATTTCCGCAAACTCCGACTGGATGCGAAACAATTCTTGTCTGATGTCCGCATCCTGGATTGCCGACAAGCTCGCGGCCCAATCTTTGAGATTATCTGCTAGCAGAAGGTGATGATGGTCCCGTATGATCGCCTGCATATGATGGAGGGTGTAGTAGGCATCCTTCTGACCACCAGGCGGCTGCTTGACGCACCAGAACTTAGTATTGTGGGCGAACACGTGCCTGCTGTACCTACGAACTGGCCTGTTGAAGGTGCCTCCAGATTTGGCGTAGACGGGGATAACATCATCAATAACTTTCTTGATATTTGTGTAGTCTATCTTGGAGTCACGGTTCGGGTTGAAATACATGGCCATGGAATATTTCGGGCTTAAGAGGATGAGTGTGCAATGTCTGTCATTGCACAGAACATGGAATGTTAGAAAAAAATGATCGAAATCTAAGAAATCATATGTTACGGGGCGGTTATGGAATGAC
Source organism: Triticum aestivum (assembly GCF_018294505.1). Lineage (NCBI taxonomy): Eukaryota > Viridiplantae > Streptophyta > Magnoliopsida > Poales > Poaceae > Triticum > Triticum aestivum. The sequence continues at coordinate 292,025,911 of NC_057803.1, read as the reverse complement.
TTACTCGGGAAAGTAAGACACGAGGAAGTTATCCTTATCTGGGTTTGCCAGAATGACGCCTTCGAGGTGTGAACTCGCGACTTGGCGGTCCCCAGCGCTGCCCAAGAGCTTGGCACACATGTAGAAGGGGTCGACTATCACGATGTCCGGGGTCTTGTCTCTAATGATCCGCATCTCCATACTCATCCAAAACATCCGAACAAAGGTGTAGTGCAGCTGATGAAGGTTAAACATAGAAAAAATGTCATCAAACCGGAGGATGATCGTACCCCCAATGGTGCCATCCACAAAGCCCTTGCCCTCTGGCACCTTGGCCACGAAAACCAGGTATGCCACATCATTCTCTCTGAGGCGCTGCTTCTCCAAAGAAAGAACACTGTCATGAAGACTCCGCATAGCACCGTTTTCAGCATTGAGCATATTTGTCGGTAGCATCACCCTACCCGCCACATGCATCCTCCTCGAGATATCCTTAGGTGAAGGTGGCCCGTCCTAAGCACGGATCGTACTCGGTGCTGGCTAGCTCGCACCGGCGCCCTTTTTAGCCTTTCGTTTCCGTCCCTTCTTCTTGATCTGTTGTAATGGGACCGAGTTCTGCTCACAGACCGCCTTCTTGAGCATGTTGGGGCTGATAATATTTCGCACCTCAGCTATCTGAGGCTCGGTGAAGGCGGCAACTGGAGGCGTCTCCTGAGAACTAAACACCAGAAGACGCCTATTGCAATTGGGTTTCTCCGCCGTACCAGCTCGATCGCGGTCGTCTTGGTTGGGTTCTTGAGAAGGAGGCCCGCAGAACTCGTCACCGTACCCATGTTCGGCAAAGTACTTATCAACGTTGGTAAATGTACCATCGTCGTTGTCGTCATCATCCGGATCCTGTGCCATATGCATGTCCGGATCGTGTGCCATAGGGATGTCCGGCATGTCCGGTAGCATTGCGGCGTTCTTGCCATGGCTTGGCGCCGGCACGACTGGCGGTCTTGTCTGTGGGGTGGTGTCCCCCACCCCCAAACGAATCCGGCTCTTTGGCCAAAGCAGGGGCCAGCTTACGCAGGCGCTGAGGGTCATCTCATCTTCTTCGTCGGCCCCAGTGGGTCGAATCAGAGGTAACAACTCGTCGCAACCTGGCAGCACCCAAACCACTTCAACCCTATACACTGTGGGTAGCATCGGATTACCGTGGAACAAGAGGTTGCCCGGTTAAACGATTCTGCCCTTGGCTACATCGACCAACTCGCCGCCCACGAATTGTAGGAGAGTGCAAGGAACATCGGTGGCACCCTGCGAAAACATGTAGGGCGTCAGGGATGCCCAGTAAAAGGCAAGGAGATGAAGTCATCGGCCAAGAGGCTTAGTTACCGTGATGTCGTCGAGCTCGGCTAATGTCGAGGCACCGCCAACGGCAGGCGTGCAATTGACGGAGGGGCCGCTTGCTGGCGAGGTGTCGGTCGGCGTACACCCAGGTGCATTAAGCTCCAATGCCCGTGCCGGCGCCGGAGACACGAATACCGCCTCCGCCGGAGACACCAATGGCGCTGCCTGCGCGTTGTGCGAGTTGTTGGCCGTAAAGCTGGGAACCGGGGGAGGCCCCTGTTGGCCGCCCGCAATCCATGTCGCCAGCCCATGAATCAATGTAGGCACCATGGCGTTTAGCATCGTTCCAGTTGTTATTGCACTTGCTCTTGGACAATCTCCGAAATCCGCGCCACTTGTGCCTTGAGTGCTTCAACCTCGCGCGACTGGCTTTCCGAGCTGGTCTTTTTCTCCTTTCGCCCACAAACGGTATAGTATGACAACCATTTTGTGGAAAAGGCTTTGCCGGCCACACGACCAGCTGACGTTGGCTTACTGAGCTTATCCTTGTTTTTCATTAGGTTCAACGCCCTATTTAAAGGGATGTCGAAAGGGGAGCTCTGAGATGACTCCGCGCTACTGCTTTCATTGTCCTGCGGAAGGAACATGAACCATTTAGAAATATTGGGGATTAATTAGAACGCAACCATATGGAGCTAATTACGTAGGGGATGTATTCCTTACCAGAACAAGCTCAAGCGCCTTGTTCTTTGGATCCGTGGTAAGCTCCTTTGTTACCGGGTCCTGCTTGTACCAGGCCCTGGGAAAGTTCCTGGTCTGCTTGTCACAGTATTTCTCGAAGCGGGGCGGTAGGCCTTGCTCGGCACGCTCCACGTCCTCCTTGTCCCATATAGGCTCCGCCACTCTATAACCGCCGGGACCGAGTTGGTGGACCCCTAAGTTCAACTTCCGCATTTCTTTCCCCCACTGACTTGATTCGGAGGTTGCGCTGCTCTCACACTTGATCTTGAACTCCATGTAGTCATCTTCGCTCATCAAAGGATATTTCGCCTTGATCATCTCATAACTATCACCTTTTCAATCATTGCCTTCACCGTGCTTTTCCAAGTAGACAGGGCCGTGCTCATCCTCATGAGGGTGGCACCGTTCACTTTATTCCCTGAGAGGCGTGTGTTTGCAAACTCAGCGGGGAACTTGTATCACTCGTGCAGCTTCGTGAAGAGGAGGTTTCGCAAATTCACTCGGTCCTTATGCCTTAGGTTCTCGGTGTTGATCGAGTCGGTGCTCGGAGAATGCACCCGAGCTGAACCGAGTACCCCTTGACTACTTCTTTGGGTGTCGTCGGATGCCCGTCGGAGTTCACTAATATGATGGATGGGGCTAGCGATCTAGATGGAGGGGGATAGCGATCGAGATGGAGGGGGATCGAGATCGAGTGTCCTCATGAATATTCAATATTTTTTCATATTGAATATGAAAAAATATCATCAAATTTGAAAAAATATTCATGAATTCAAAAAGTGCCCATGAAATTTAAAAATATTCATGAGTTCAAAAAGTGTCCATGTAATACAATCGAGAAATGAAGACTACGATTTAAATACAATCGATCTTAGCTAGCTATCTGTTCACAATCTTCTTGCCCTTATTTTTCGTAAATGGAGTTCTTCTCTTGAACGGACGTCCTTTAGGTAGGGTGGTCCTGCTTCTTCTTGTGGTGTATGCTGCTACTTCATCGTTGTCATCATGTTCGATCTTCGGGTCGCCGTACTTGTCGAAGTCTTGCTCATCTGCTACTCCATCCATTCCGATGATCTTCCTTTTGCCTCTCCTCACGACAACACGACTGGGCTTTGACGAGTCGGTAATGAAGAAGCATTGGTCCACTTGGGAAGACAGTACCCATGGCTCATTTTTCACGGAGATGTTTGCGCCCGCGGTTTTGGATTTGGCTTCGGGTATAACCATGGTGGTGAAATACCGGTCTTCTTTTAGGATGCTCTTGGCCCATCGGACACGGAACATCGGGACCTTCTCTCCAGCGTAGCTCAGCTCCCAGATCTCCTCGATCCTTCCGTAGTATCTGTCCTTGTCGTTACCAGTGTAGGATTCCATCGTTACCCCAGAGTTCTGATAACCATCGCTCTTCATGTCCTTGTCCTCAGTGTAGAATGTGTAGCCGTTGATATCGTACGCCTCATAGGTCATCAGGTTGTGCTCGGTGCCCTGTGATAAGGAGAATATGAGTTGTTCTTCCGCGGAAGAATCCTCATGTAAAGGGTACGACAAAAGCTTCTGCTTGAACCAACACGTGAAACATGAGTTGTGCTCTTTGATTATATCTCCATCCGTCCTCTGTTGGCCTTGGTCATTGTGTGTCTTCTCAATAAAGGTTTTGTGCTCTACCACCCAAGGATCAACCACGTCTATGTGTTGTAGCGCGACTAGGTTTGCTCTTTCAAAGTCGGCAAGTCGACCCTCGAAGTCGACATGCATTTCGCGGTGACCCTCACGGTGACCCCATCCAGCGAGCCTGCCGAGGTTCCTGGTGACGGGCAGACCAATGGGGTTCTCGATGCCTAGATAATTCGTGCAGTAGGAAATGCACTCTTCGGTCAGAAAGCCCCTGGCTATGCTTCCCTCTGGAAGTGACATGTTGCGAACGTATCCTTTGATGACACCATTCATCCTTTCGAACGGCATCATGATGTACAGGAACATCGGCCCGAGTTGGATGATATCCTCCACTATATGGACCAGCAGATGCACCATAACGTTGAAGAATGCGGGCGGGAAGTACATCTCAAGCTCGCATAGTATCACCACGATCCCTTCCTGTAGCCTTCTGAGTTGCCTCATGCCAACAGACTTCCGAGAGATGACGTCGAAAAAGTTGCATAGGCCAAATAGCGTTTCACAGACATGTGCGTCCATGATCCCACGGACTTCAACTGGAAGTATCTGCGTCATCAGCATGTGACAGTCGTGAGACTTCATCCCGCTGAACTTCTACTTCGCTGGGTCTAGGTATCTGCTTATCTTCCCCGCGTAACCCTAAGGAAGTTTTACTCCTATGAGGTAGGTGAAAAACTGCTCGATCTCCTCCTGACTTAGAGTGAAGCACGCAGGAGGGTAGTCATTTCCGGTCTTCTTGGCCTTTTTGCCTTTGCGATGACTTTATGCGTCCTGCTTTGCCTCATCATCATCATCATCATCATAAGCGTGAAGCTCCTGCCTGATGCCCATTGATTTCAAGTCTGCCCTTGCTTTCAGCCCATCTTTGGTCCTCTCTGGCATGTTGAGCAGGGTACCAAGCAGACTCTCGCACATGTTCTTCATGATATGCATGACATCAAGGCTGTGAGGCACACGGTGGACCTTCCAGTATGGCAAGTCCCAGAAAACAGACCTTGTTTTCCATACCTTCAGCAGCGGCTCTGGCGCCTTTCGCTTCTTTCCCGGCTCTGGCGCCTTTTGCTTCTTCCCTAGCAGTGGGCAATCTTTCCAATTTTGCAACAGCTCATCTATTTCCTCACTGCTCCTCGTACGCGGGCGTCTTCGGGGTTCGGTTTCACCATCGAACAGATCCTTGCGTTTCCTCCACGGGTCATCGTCACGAAGCCACCTTCGATGTCCCATTAACACGGTTTTCGAAGACCCGAGATCTCTATCTAGCTGGCGATACGTTGTGTCATCCATGCACCTGACGCATCCAGAAAATCCGTGGACCACCTGTCCCGCGAGATAGTCGTGCACCGTCGTGAGCAGTGCGTCTCTCATAGGGAAATATTCTTTCTCTGCGGCGTCCCACGTATTGGCTGGCGTTTCCACAGCATGTCTAGCTCCTCTTTCAGCAGCCCCAGATACAGATTGATGTCATTCCCTGGTTGTTTCGGCCCTTCAATTAGCATACTCATGTGAATGTACTTCCTCTTCATGCACAACCAGGGGGAGGTTGTACATCCACAAAAACACATGCCAGGTGCTATGTGTGCTTCTCTGGCTGCCAAACGGATTGACTCCATCGATGCTCGCGCCCAGCATGATGTTCATTGCATCGTCCCCAAATTCTGGGTCTTCGAAGTTCAACGCTTGCCACTGGCTCGCATCCTTAGGGTGACTCAGCATCTTGTCTTTTTTATTTATCTCCGGATCATTTCCGTCATCTTCCCGCTTCTTCTCCTCCCTATCCGCGTGCCTACGTAGGAGCTTTGCTACCTTAGGGTCCGTGAAATACCGCTGCATACTAGGAGTGATCGGAAAGTACCACACCACTTTTCAAGGAGCTTTCTTCCTCTTCTTGTATCGAGTGACGCCGCACACTGGACATATGGTAGATTCCGTGTGCTCGTCCCGATAAATGTTGCAATTGTTCATGCACACATGGTATTTCACGTGCGGTAAATCCAGAGGACACACAATTTTCTTTGCCTCCTCGAAACTGGTCGGGCACTTGTTCCCCTTGGGAAGACATTCATGCCAGAATGACATGTTCTCGTCGAAGCATGCGTCGGTCATTTTGTGTTTTACCTTCATCTCTAGAGCCATGAGCGTTACTTTTAGGCGGGTATCCTCGGGCCTGCATCCTTCATACAATGGAGTAACCGTGTCTATCTCCAGTTGATCTAGCTTGGCTTTTTCTCAGGCGGCAGCTCTTGCGTTATCCGTCTTCTTGAGAAGCAGCTCTTGAATATGAGGGTCCTGCACCCAGCCTCCATCGTCGTCTGCTCCAGCATCTTCATCTTCATGATCATGCCCTTCGTCTTGATCTTCCTCATCATCATGTCCGGCATCTTCAACATGGTGACTGTGTACAGCATCACCGTCATGATCATGTTCTGGAGATTCTTTGCCTTCTCGCCCGCCCGAGCCGCAGTGGTTGTCTTGCTGCCCTTCCACATTTCTTTCCCGGCCCCCATGGACGACTTCATAGTCATCTTCATCACCTTGTCACCAATAGCCATCCATGAAACCGCGCAAGAGCAGGTGGTCCCGCACCTGCCCGGAATCCGGGTCCGCAATAAGGCTCTTCAGCTTGCATCTTTGACATGGACATCTTATCTCCGTCTCGTTCTTTTGAAGCATATCGGCCTTCGCGGAGCTCAAAAACCTATTCACGATGCCTTCGGTCATCATGCGGACCATGCTCGCCTGTGGGGTAGAGCAAAACGATATTTTAGAACCAAGAAAAAATTCGGCATGACTTCCCCTAAAAATAGGACCAAAAAGAATGCATAGTGCCAAAATTCTCGCCGAAACGGAAATGAATCAACATTCCGGCAAAATATTAGCAACTATCGCATTTCAAATACCGGTACCTGCAAACACAAACATATATGCAACACCACAAACATACATAGATCTAGCTAGGCCACAAAAAGCGCATGTGCACGTTGTTGGAGCAAGCTAGGGAGAATAACCATATGTTCAAAACATCCTTACTGAAGCAACTCAAAACAAGCATGGATCTCACTGTAGCATCATTTTACATGTCATAAAAATAACAGTAGGAAAATGACTTAGCAAAATTCTAAGTCCCTGAAATCAGCAATATCACGAAGGCTACTTTGCATTCTTGTTCTAGTAACCATATTGATTACAAAAATACAAGACAAGCACCTCTGTAAAGATGGCATGATATAGATAAAAACACATATATATCTCATTCTCATATGAAGCACACATCAAATGTGACAAAAATGACAAATCATCATAATCTGATAAGTAGCAGCAGTAAACATTTTATAGCACTCTTGCATCAATGATTAGGGCATCAAGATGATCTCAAACAAGCATTCCATGATGGAATCAAATGAAAAGCATCTCCCAGTGAACATTTTGATATCTTATATGCATGTAACGGAGCTACGGTCATGGAGTTATGTGGCAATGAATAGGGCATAAAATCATCATAGAAAAAGGAGTTAGAGGGAAAACGGGGTCAACCCTTTTGGATCTAGGGTTCCAGGCGTGGAATTCGAGGTTCGCCGGGGGAGTTGGTCGGAGTTGGAGGTCGCGGTGGCGCGGGACTTGCCGGATCCGAGGGCTCGCCGGAGCGCAGCAGAGAGGAGGCGCGAGCGCGGTGGTCGAGCCTCCCGCGAGGAGGCTGAGCGACAGAGGTCGGGCAGCGGAGGTCTGGTGGCGCCGGTGGAGCTGGTCGGCGGAGGTGCGGTGTTCGCGGTATCCGGGCGGCGGCGGAGAGGAGCCTCCAGGCGGCGGGGACGCACGGGGGAGGCGCGGGGGCGCGGCGGCAATGATGGGCCAGGCGGGGCCGATCCGGGCTCGCTGGGTCGGCAGTGTGGGATGGTGGATGGGACACGTGGCACTCCCGGATTGGCCGCGGGGGGCGGCGGATTTCTGTCCGGTGAGCCCGAACGTGTCCGGCGGTGGCGGGGGATGGTTCTAGGGTTTCGGGACCCGAATTTGGAGGAGGGGTGCACATATTTATAGGTAGGAGGAGGTAGGAGTGTCCAAATGAGGTGTAGTTTTCGCCCACATGATCGTGATCCAATGATGGAGGATATGGAAGTGGCTTAGATGGGTTATTGGCCCGTTTTGGAGGGATGTTGGGCTGCAACACACAAGAGGCCTTCGTGGTTACCCAGTTAACCGTTGGAGCATCAAACGGACTCCAAATGGAACAAAATTTGACAGGCGGTCTACCGGTGGTATACCAATGCCACTTGGCAAATCTTGGTCCATTCCAAGAACGTTTAACACCCGCTCTCGAAAAGAGACAAGAGGGGTGCGCCGGTGCACGTGGGAGTGTCGGATAACAAAACGGACAACGGGGAAAATGCTCGGATGCGTGAGACAAACATGTATGCAAATGAGATGCACATGATGACATGATATGAAATGCATGACATGAACAAAATGCAAAACGAAGACAAAAACCCAACCATGAAGGGAATCTCATAACTTAAAGCCAAAAATGGCAGAGTCGGAGTTACAATTAAGGCGAGTTACATCCGGGGTGTTACAACACTCCACCTCTACGAAAGGATCTCGTCCTAAGATCTAGTACTGAAAGAACTATGGATTTTCGGAATTGAGGTGATCCTCGCGTTCCCAGGTGGCTTCTCGGTCAGAATGGTGTGACCACTTCACTTTTAGGAATTTTATAGACTTGGTGTGAGTCTTGCGCTTGGTCTCGAATAGGAATGGGATGCTCATGATAAGACATGTCTTCTTGGAGATCAATCTCTTCGAAATTGATGGTGCGCTCAGGAGTCTTGAAGCACTTGCGAAGCTGTGACACGTGAAGCACATCGTGTGGATTTGTGAAGTTGGAGGGAAGCTCAAGTTGATAGGTGAGGTCGCCTCTTTTGCCAGTGATCTTGAAATGACCCACGTATCTAGGGGCAAGCCTCCCTTTGATACTGAATTGACGAGTGTCTTTCATTGGAGAGACGCGGAGGTAGACATGGTCTCCGATCTCGTAAGCCAAGTCTCGGTGCTTGCTATCATAGTAACTCTTCTGGCGCGATTGTGCGGCTTTGAGATTTCCATGGATGACTTTGCACATTTCTTTAGCTTCTGTGATTAAGTGATTGCCAAGAAGTTGGCGTTCACCAGTCTCTGACAAATTCAGAGGAGGACGACACTTTTTGCCATAGAGAATTTCGAATGGGGCCTTGCCCAAACTCGCTTGGAAACTGTTGTTGTAGGAGAACTCGGCATATGGAAGACAATCTTCCCACTTCATACCAAAGGAAATGACACAAGCCCTCAACATATCTTCAAGGATTTGATTGACTCGCTCGACTTGGCCACTAGTTTGAGGATGGAAGGCTATGCTGAAGCGAATGTTGGTGCCCATGGCCTTCTGAAAGGAATCCCAGAACTTAGAAGTGAAGATGCTTCCACGATCTGAAGATATCAACTTAGAAATGTCGTGCAAAGAGACAATCCTGGAGGTGTATAGTTCTGCCAACTGAGCTGCTATGATAGATTCTTTGATTGGAAGGAAATGAGCTAATTTAGTAAGCTTATCGATGACAACGAAGATAGCATCATTTCCACGCTTGGACTTGGGAAATCCAGTCACGAAGTCCATCTCAATATGGTCAAACTTCCATTCTGGAATAGCAAGAGGTTGGCGGAGACCAGCTGGCCATTGGTGTTCTGCTTTCACTCTTCTATAGACATCACATTTATTCACGAATTGAGCAATTTCTCGCTTCATTCGAGTACACCGATACGACTGCTTGAGGTCATGGTACATCTTCGTACTTCCAGGATGAATGGATAGAAGGGAATTTTGCGCCTCGTTCATAATGACTTTCCTTATATCACCTTTAGGAACCACAATTCGATCCTTGAATAATAGAGTGTCTTTGTCATCAATGCTATAGCACTTGTATTTGGGTTGGGTCTTGGCAATCCCATTTTTCACCTTCTTCACCATGGCATCAAGAAGTTGTGCCTCACGAATTTGATCTTCCAAAGTAGGATAGACTTGGAGGTTGGCAAGAAAGCCTTGAGGAACAACTTGGATATTCAGTTTGCAGAAAGCTTCACAAAGGTCCGGTTGGAAGGGCTTGAGAATTAAGCTGTTGCAGTAAGCCTTCCTGCTTAAAGCATCTGCAATGACATTGGCCATGCCTGGAGTATATTTAATACTCGGATTGTATTCTTGAATCATTTCGACCCAACGAGTCTGCCTGAGGTTGAGGTTGGGTTGAGTGAAGATGTACTTGAGGCTCTTATGATCCGTGAAGATGTTCACTTTCCTTCCCAACAAGAGATGTCTCCACGTTAATAATGCATGGAAAACTGCCGCCAACTCAAGATCATGAGTGGGGTAGTTCTTTTCATTGGGCTTCAACTGCCGAGAGGTATACGCCACTACTTTCTTCTCTTGCAATAACATAACACCGAGACCTTGTAGGGAGGCATCACAGAAAACTTCCAATGGCTTGGATTCATCAGGAGGTGTCAAGACAGGAGCTGTGACCAGCTTCTCTTTGAGGGTGTTGAAAGCAACATCACATTTAGGCATCCAAACATACTTGACATGCTTCTGGAGGAGGTTGGAAAGTGGCTTTGCAATCTTAGAGAAATTAGCAAAGAATCTTCGACAACAGCTTGCAAGCCCAAGAAAATTGCGCAGCTGCTTGACATTTTCAGGAGGTTCCCAATTCACAATTGCAAACACCTTCTCGGGATTAACAGCGATGCCTTTGGCTGAGATGATATGACCAAGGTATAGAACTTCGTCAAGCCAGAACTCACACTTGGAAAACTTTTCATAGAATTGATGCACTCTAAGTTTGTCGAGTACCAATATCAAATGCTTGGCATGATCCTCCTTATTCTTGGAAAAGACCAAAATATCATCGAGATACACCAAGACGAAATCATTTGTGTAAGGGTTGAAGATGAAGTTCATCATGCGAGAGAATGTTGGAGGCGCATTGACAAGGCCGAAATACATGACAATATATTCATAAGAACCATAGCTTGTTCTGGATGATGTCTTGGGGATATCTTGATCACGAATGCGGATCTGATGATAGCCCATGCGGAGGTCATGCTTGTAGAATACTTGAGCACCCTTAAGTTGCTCGAAGAGATCATTGATGTTGGGAAGTGGATACTTGTTCTTTATTGTCTTGTTCAATGGACGGTAGTCAACGCAGAGTCATTGTGTTCCATCCTTCTTCTTGACAAAAAGGACACCACAACCCCATGGAGATGAACTCGGTCTAATCAGACCCATACGCTCTTGTTCATCGAGTTGTTTCTTCAACTACTTCAACTCCTCTAGTCCAAGCTTGTAAGGACGCTTGCAAACAGGTTCCGTTCCAGGCTCAAGATCAATAACGAATTCAACTGGCCGGTGAGGAGGCATTCCTAGAAGCTCTTCTGGAAAGACGTCTTGATATTCATAAACGACTGGAATCTGAGAGATGCAATTCAACTCACCCTTCTCATTGAGAGAAAACAGCCGAATGGTTTCGTCACGAACGGCATAGATGATCACATCCTCAGAAGAGTGTGTCAATTGAGTCTGCCTGGCAGCACAATCAAGCTAAGCCTTGTGCTTAGAAAGCCAGTCCATCCCGAGAATTAGATCAATATCCGAGTCACCAAGAACAATTGGAGAGGACAGAAATTTATAGTCTCCAAACTGGACAGAGACATTAGGAGCAACCAAACTAGAAGTCATAAGCTTTCCCGGAGAAACAACTTGCATGACTTTGGACAAAACCTCTGTGTCAACATTGTGCTCTGATGCAAATGGGAATGACATGAAAGAATGCAATGCACCAGTATCAAAAAGAACTCTAGCAGGAATGGAGTTAACTGGAAGGTTACCTATGATCACTTCTGGAGAATCTTCTGCCTCAGGTGCGTTCATCATGTTGACCTTAGCATGCTTGGGATTATGCTTTACCACTGCATTGCTGGCAGATCTCACAGGAGGAGGAGTAGGTGGAAGGTGCCTTTGGTTGAAGAATTTTTTTGAATAGTGCCCTTTCTGCTGACACTTGTTGCAAGTAACCTCTGAGAGCGGACGATGATAAGGACCACTTGACCTTGGAGTATGAGACTGAGCTTTGTTCTGATAGCCTGGGTTGGGTGGGTGGGAAGATCCATTGCCACCTTTGCTCTTTTGCTGATAAGGCTGATGAAACGGAGGAGGGGGAGGCAACTAGAACTTCTGTTGCTTAGCTACCACTTGTGATGAAGAAGAAGATTGAACCGCATCCCTAACTCTCTTCTTAGATGCCTCACACTTGAGCTGAGCAGCTTCTTGCTTTAGTGCCATGTTGTAGAATTGATCAAACTCAGTTGGTTCAAGAAGCACGAGAGCTAATTGCAGATCTTCTCTGAGGCCACCTCTGAATTGATAAATCATGCTCTTTTCATCAGGGACGTCTTGTTTAGCGAAGCGAGCGATTTTCTAAAACTAATATTGTATTGATACATGGACATTCTGCCTTGCTTGAGATTATGGAACTCCTCATGGTTGCTCTCAGCAACACTTGGTGCGATGTGATGAGCTTTGAACTCTTGGCGGAAATCATTCTAGGTAATCATACGACCTCCTATGGAATCTCTGTATTGTTGAAACCACTCAGTATCTTGGTCTTTGAGTTGAAATGAAGCAATCTTGAAAAAGTTCTCAGGCCTGACATTGCTACACTCAAAATGTTTGCAGATATCCACGTGCCAGTCGTTGGTGTCTGTGGCCTCGACACAGTTGCTGAAGGACTTCGGCTGGTTTGCGAGGAACAGATTGAGGGTAGCAAACTGAGGCTGATTGTTGCCTTGGCCATGATTTCCTTGGTTGCCTTGGTTGTGCTCTTGCAAGAGTTGCAAAAGCATCTTAGTGTTGGCGTTGGTGGCTGCTATAATGGCTTGCCATGCTTCCGGAGGTGGAGGTGGTGGCGGAAGTTTCGACTATTCCCCATCATTGCGGTCCAGATTCTGACGCGTTGGAGGAGCCATCCTGAAGAGGTTGACATCCGTTAGCATCTTGAAAGACATATATTCAAGCTGAATCAATGGATCGAAATTGCAACATAAAGTCTTAACATTCTAACAAGGATGAAAGAATGAATTCCAAAGTAAATCATCACACTTCCATAAAGATGAGAAGCCACTTAGATAAATGTAGATGAATAAATCAACGAGGTACATATATGAACAAATAAGTGGTAAGGATTACCCAATCACAAACCAAATATCTACGGGAAGAAATACTAGAGCTACTTGAATTCCCACCTATGAAACTCCCGAAACTTTCTGGTTATGCAATCAGGTGTTGGGGATGCAGGGTAAGCATAATATCTCACCCAAAACTAGCAAATCGTACATCCAGATGTATCCATCCTTCAACACGTAACCAAGAAACCTTCGGAAATCATTTACCTCAACCTTCGAAAAGCATCCGTTATACGATTTATGGCAATACTCCCGAACTCCCGCCCAGTACTAGGTGGCGTCGAGGTTATCTCACCAACAACTACATAAAAGAGATTTTCGATGTTGGCAAACTCAGGTATTCCAGAACTACAACGATATGATTGTGATGACAACACCTTGGAGCTCAACTCCCTGGGACACTGCCACAACCCCTAAATGTCAGGAAGCACCAAGAACAATGTTCTTGTCACAAAACCATCGGAACGTTTCCAAGATACCCGCGTTATCCTAATTTTTTTCATGAAATTTGAGGAGAGAAGAGTCAAAACTCTACGTCAGGAGGCCTCAGTAGAGTGACGAAGCGACTGAGCAGTAAAAAGAATCCTACTCTCCGATATATATAATCCTAAGACTCAAAACATTTTGTTCTAGACTCAACAACGTCAATGATTCGATCAAGGAGGGGGGGGGGCTCCTAAGTCGGGGAAGGCTCTAATTACCAACTTGTAACACCCACAATGCGGCTATATCTCCCACGTGTTGGGGCACGAGTTAGAGGCATAGACGCATGGTAGGCATGTCGCAAGAGGGGTAATCTTTACACATCTCATGTACTGAATAAGAAAGGGATAAAGTGTCGGCTTACAATCGCCACTTCACACAATACATAACTATTCGTACATCATCCAAGGTACAAACAAAGGTCCGACTACGGAACCAAAATAAAGAAAGACAACCCCAAATGCTAGATCCCTGATCGTCTCAAGTCGGCTCCTCTACTGATCATCCAGAAAAGAAACATAGTAACGGCTCGAATCCTCGTCGAACTCCCACTTGAGTTCGGTAGAGGCCCCTGCACTGGCATCATCGGCACATGCATCTATTCGGAAGTAACCATGAGTCACGAGGACTCAACAATCTCACACCTGCGAGATCAAGACTATTTAAGCTTAAGGGTAGGAAATGGTAGTGAGGTGGAGCCGCAACAAAGCATTAAGCATATATGGTGGCTAATTTATGGAAAAGAGAGCGAGAAGAGAAGCAACGCACGGTCGAGAAGCTAATAATGATCATGAAGTGACCCCGATGCTACTTACACTCAAGCATAACACAAGGCCATGTTCTCTTCCCGAACTCCGCCGAAAAGAGACCATCACGGCTACACGCACGGTTGATTCATTTTAATTAAATTAAGTGTCAAGTTCTCTACAACCGGATATTAAAAAATTCCCATCTGCCACATAACCGCGGGCACGGCTTTCAAAAGCTCAAACCATGCAGGGGTGTTCCAACATAGCCCATCACAAGCTATCACGGTCAACGAAGGATATTCCTTATCTCAGGAAGACCCGAACAGTCTCGGAATCCCGGTTACAAGACATTTCGACAATGGTAAAACAAGACCAGCAAAGCCGCCCGATGTGCCGACAAATACCGAGAGGAGTCGCACATATCTCGTTCTTAGGGCACACCAGATGAGACATCCTACGAGTAAAACCAACCCTCAAGTTGCCACGAGGTGGCCCCGCAGTATACTTGGTTCGGACCAACACTCAAAGGAGCACTGGGCCGGGGGGGTTTAAAATAAAGATGACCCTTTAGTCTGCAGAACCCATGGGAAAAGTATATGGTGGTAGGTAGGCAAATGGTAAAACCAAGGTCGGGCCTTGCTGGAGGAGCTTTATTCAAGGTGAACTGTCAAGGGGTTCCCATAGCACCCAATCGCGTAAGGAACGCAAAATCGAGGAACATAACACTGGTATGACGGAAACTAGGGTGGCAAGAGTGGAACAAAACACCAGGCATCAGGACGAGCCTTCCACCCTTTACCAAGTATATAGATGCATTAAAGTAAATAAAATATAATAATGATATCCCAACAATATCCATGTTCCAACATGGAACAAGCTTCATCTTCACCTGCAACTAGCAACACTATAAGAAGGGCTGAGCAAAAGCGGTAACACAACCAAACAATGGTTTGCTAGGAAAGGTGGGTTAGAGGCTTGACATGGCAATATGGGAGGCATGATATAGCAAGTGGTAGGTAGCGCAACATAGCAATAGAGCGAGGAACTAGCAAGCAAAGATAGAAGTGATTTCGAGGGTATGATCATCTTGCCTGCAAAGTTCTCAGAGTTGTCGAAAGCTTGATCCTCGTTAGCGTAATCAATAGGTTCCTCGATCACGTACTCGTCTCCCGGCTCTACCCAAAGCAAGAAAACAAGCAAAGGACCAACAATCAATCACGGTGGAATGCACAAGAAACATGATGAAAAGCATGGCATGATATGCAGGACATGATATGCAATGCATATGCGTGCTTCAGAAGCAAAAGAATGAACAAGGCATCAACATGGCAAACCAAGTGTGCCGCTGGAAAGATGAGATGATTTCGGGTGAAATCGATATGAAGATCACCAGAAACGGATGCACGGTTTGCAAATGGCAAGCGAAAAAAGAATGGCACAAGTTTGTGATGAACAGCACGATGCCATCTAGGATGCAATAAGAAACTAAGCTACTGCACTCCAACATAGCATGAAAGCATATGTCAGTGATGTACACAGGATGCTAGACAAGAAATGAACACTGAGCTACGACTAAATCACACAAGAGCAGGTTCAAACAAGCATGGAAAAAGTGCAAAAGATATCAGCTTCACAGATTTAGAGAAATTACTAACATGCCAGAAATAACATCAGGAAGCCATGCTTAGATCTAGCAAACAACATGCTACAGGAACATATCATAGCAATACAAGGCATGTCATGATCCTACTAAATGCATAGAACAAATGTCTGTTACTGATCATGAGCCAAAAAGGCACAGACGATACGATGGCACCCATGTAAACATAGCAAGTTTTATTAACAGTTTCAGACTTAGCAGAAAAACAGAGCACGACATAAACAGAATTATGAAGGCAACTTTGCGAGCTCATATCACTCACCAAAAAGCATTACATACGAAAACAAGCATAGCAACAGCAAGATGACATGTTCAAGAATCTAACCATGGAAAGAGCAAGTTCATAGAATGCATGCATCACTAGTAACAACCATGGCAAAATTCATTAACATGTAGACAATCTGCCAGGAACATTTTATAGCAAAAGTAGAGCAAGATTAAGACATGCTATGGCACTCCATAATTGCAAACAGGGGCATGGATGGATAGAGCATAACCATATGTTCAAAACATCCTTACTGAAGCAACTAAAAACAAGCATGGATCTCACTGTAGCATCTTGTTTATATGGCATAAAAATAACAGCAAAATCCTAAGTCCCTGAAATCAGCAATATCACGAAGGCTACCTTGCATGCTTGTGCTAGTCACCACATTGATCACCAAAATACAAGACAAGCACCTATGTAAATATGGAATGCCATAGATCAAAACACATGTAGAGCTAATGCTCATATAAAGCACATAGCAATTCTGACAAAAATGACAAATCATCATAATCTAATAAGTAGTAGCAGTAAACATTTTATAGCACTCTTGCATCAATGATTAGGGAATCAAGATGAAATAAAACAAGCATGTCACGATGGAATGAAATGAAGATCATCTCCTAGTGAACATTTTGATATCTTATATGCATGAAACGGAGCTACGATCGTGGAGTTATGGGGTAATGAAAAGGGCATACAACCTTCACAGAAAAAGGACTTAGTGGGAAAATTTGGTCAACCCTTTTGGATCTAGGGTTCCAGGCGCGCAATCCGTGGTGGTCGAGCCTCCCCCGAGGAGGCCGGGCGGCGGAGGTCGGGTGACGCCGGTGGAGGAACCTGGCGGCGCCGGCGGAGCTGGTCGGCAGTCGGCGCGGTGGTCGCGGGATCCGGGCGGCGACGGAGAGGAGGCTCCAAGCGGCGGGGACGCGCGGGGGAGGCAAGGGGCGTGGCGGCGGCGATGGGCCGGCCGGGGCCGATCTAGGCGCGTCGGGCTGGCGGAGTGGGACGGCGGACGGGACACATGGCGCTCCCAGGTTGGCCGCGGGCGGCGGCGGATTTCTGTTCGGTGAGGCCGGACATGTCCGGCGGCGGCGGGGGATGGGTCTAGGGTTTGGGACCCCAATTTGGAGGAGGGGTGCACATATTTATAGGTAGGAGGTAGGAGTGTCCAAATGAGGTGTAGTTTTCACCCACACGATCGTGATCCGACGACGGAGGACATGGAAGTTGTTTAGATGGGTTATTGGGCCATTTTGGAGGGGTGTTGCGCTGCAACACACAAGAGGCCTTCGCGGTTATCCGGTTAACCGTTGGAGCATCAAACGGACTCCAAATGGAACGAATTTGACAGGCGGTCTACCAGTGGTATACCAAGGCCACTTGGCAAATCTCGGCCCATTCCGTGAACGTTTAACACCAGCTCATGAAAAGATAAAAGAGGGGTGCACCGGTGCATGTGGGAGTGTCGGATAGCAAAACGGACAACGGGGAAAATGGTCGGATGCATGAGATGAGCACGTATGCAAACAAGATGCACATGATGACATGATATGAAATGCATGACATTAACGAAATGCAAAACGAAGACAAAAACCCAACCACGAAGGGAATCTCATAATTTAAGCCGAAAATGGCAGAGTCGGAGTTACAATTATGGCAAGTTACATCCGGGGTGTTACAAAGTACCATAGAGAAGAACACCCGCCTCACCGATGTGATTCAGGTGATGCTCATCCGCCGACCCTTCACTGCGAGCGGTGGCCTCTCCATCTGCGGGAGTTTAATCCGGAAGGGCTGCGAACTCTACAACAATTCTTCGGCATGACACACAAAGAGATCTGGAAATTGCTGTTTAAATCTCAGAAGTCGTGGCCGAAGATGTCCAAAGAGATCCGGTAAGGGCTAAGCTTCCGCCTATAGCTTGGTTTGTTAATCCAAGGGGATACACTAACCATTCCATCCTTTAAACAAGTTTGGACAAAGAAGGCAGGGCGGACCAGGTGTCCGTACCCCCATCCGGAAGGCCCATCCTATCCTACCCTAATGAGGATGCTGGTCCCGGTGCCATACCAGGTGCCAGTAAGAAGGCAAGAAGAAGAAGAACAAGGAGGCCGAAAGTGTCCTCCACCACGAAGGTACCTCAGATGCTATGTTCGGAGGGACTGAGGCTCCCTCCTCTCATGAGGGAGACGAAAGCGAGGACGAGGAGGAGGAGGAAGAAGATAACTCTCCTCTCAAAGGGGAAAAGAGGGCGGCCTCCGCAGACCCGGAGGCGAGGGCGTCTAAGAGGGGAAAGTTATCCCTTTTGATGACTCAGATTCAGACACCGAGGATGTCCCCAAGCCCCGCCCGGGGACCAAGCCCCTTGTCGAATTGTAAGTACCTGATAACGCTTTACATACATCCACTCCTTTATGGATTGTGAGAATAATATTAAATCATGTGTTTCAGTCCGGCCCGCGATCTCCCTCAACAATCCTCCTCGTCAGGGGATTTACCGCCGGAGATGACAGAGAGTGAGACGCCTCCGCAAGTTTCCTCTCCCCCTAGGGCGAATGATATCGATGTGTCATCCCAGAGGATTTCTCCGGATCGTTGAGAGGTGCAGGGGACCATCAATACGACACCGGAGGGAAATACCTTGGCTGTTGAGGACACGGGAGGCACGACCCCCGTGAAGACCGGGGATGGGGGCCCTGGATTGTTCGGCTACCAGCCGAATACCGCTCCAGAGATGGATCCGGAGTTGAGTGAGCGGCCCCTTTCAAGGGAGGGAGAGTGCCTATTCTTGCGGTGACCTCCATGAATCCGGAGGCGCTGAACATGCTGAGGGATGAACTGCGGAGTGCGTCCATCTTGGAGGAGCACCATACCTTGATGGGTACGGTGACTGAGAAGATTTAGTCTGCTAAAAGCAGGCTGAATGAAGCCTTTACGAGCCTAATAACAGGCTTCGAGATATGCGATGTAATGTCTTTAGCCACTTTCCATATGGAAAATATGCCTTTATATAAATAGTAGCCCCTGAGACTCTGTTGGCCCATGAAGAAGGGTGAACAAAGGATCTATATATATATATATATATATATATATATATATATATCTCTGCAGGAACTAACATACTTATTTGGCTGAAAAAACAGGCTTCACTGTTAGTGGCAACAGCCTAGGCCGCGGAGGTTTCCGAACTGAAATGGCAACTGAAGCAAGCCGATGAGCACATTGTCCTTATTAACAAACGGCTCGACGAGGCATAGGGTATGCGGCGAACATCCCATTTGTGCCTATATGAATGTGCGAATGCAAAGTTGAAGCTTAGACTCTGTTATCTGTGAAATTGCAGATGGCGTTGCTGAGATCGGTACCCTCATGGGTGAACTTGCCCGGGAAAAGGAGCAGGTGAGAGTGTGCAATGCGGCCGCTGATAAAGTGGCTGTAGCTTTGAAGGCCGAATAGGCCACCCAGCACCAGGTCAAGGAGCAGGTACCTATAGTAGAGCAAGAGCTCAAGGATGCCGCCCGCAAGTGCAAGTCCCTCGAGGAGGAGAATAAAGCCAAAGCAACCGAGCTCACCAAGGCCCTTGAGGAGGCCAAAGAGGCGCAGTCCGAATCTAAGGCGGCTCGCGAGGAGGTCCGGTCGGCCGGACAGATAATAGCTAGTAAGCCCTTTCTTTTACAGACTAAGTTTGGCGATCAGAGACATGCCTTGTTTAATCAACTGTGGAGTTCTCCAGACGCTTTTGTGGATCTTCCGAAGAGTGCCGCCGATGCCGGGCAATTCTTCCAGGCTCAGGAGGGGCATGCAACGGAGAAGCTGTTCTGGTCAGAGTTCACGGTGCGGGAGTGCCCGACGCTGCTGAATGACCAAATGGCACAGTGGGCCTAGCTGCATAAGATGTCTGGAGCGGCCTTGAAGGACGTCATAGTTCATCTGTGGCCAGCTGAACCCATTCCGAGCAGCTATTTCGGCCTAGTGCGGCGACTTGTCGATGCAGTGCCCCGAATCGACGCAATCAAGCGGCGGTGTGCATAGAAGGTGCATAGATGGCCTTCGCCCATGTCAAGATGCACTGGGCGAAGATGAAGGCTGCCGAAGTGGCTGTCGAGGGCCCTCCCGGAGGCAAGAACCACCGCACGCTGGGGCGCTATTTAGAAAATGTTCTAGAGGGTGCCCGCTTGATAGAGGGTCAATAATCAAAGGACATTATATTCGAATAAACGTACCCTAATTGTTCGGACGTTTTTATTATATATCAAGGCTTTGTAATATATCTGTGCCTTTGTCTGAAAGTTCTTCCCTCCTGTGCGGCCATTTTTGTATTCCTGAGAGTTTTCCAATCATCGGCTTTGGCCCCCACATAGATACTACGGGGGTGTTCGGAATAGCACATGATCACACTTGACCCAACGTCTTGGTCCATGAAGGAGGTGTCAGTGCGGCGAACCAGGCAATCGGACTATGTGGCTTTACCACTCTCACTTATCCATAGGAGTTTGACGATGGGGCTGGAGGATAGCCCCTGGCATGTATGCGGTTATCCGGATGCGGATGCGTTACATATGTGACCGGAAAAACAATCCTTTGCATAATACGGAAACAATCGCTAAATATTTTAATAAGTCACCGAATGGCTGACCAGCTCTCGCCGCATCATGACAGTCAGTTTTCGGCTTTCTCTACTGAGGTTCCTGACCGGACGAACCAGAAACACAATCGCAGTAGTTCTCCCTTTACTACCCTAGCCGAACAAATGGAATGTAAGGTAGCAAACATAGGAGCCAGGCAACCCAACTATTGACCAAAGACATCATTCGGAGCCAAGGCATATAATGCCAAGCTCCGGCTTTTGTTTGGCGACACATGTGTGGCCATATAGAGCCCCTGGCATTTTGTGCCGAGGTGTGTGAGTGAGATATGGCATACAGTCTATGCATTAGGGCGGTACCGAATAAAATTGTTTTACTAGAATCTGATTGATTCGTCGAAACGTGATCTTACAGAGGGCAACATAATCACCAAGGCCATTTTGCATGCCCGGGGTCTAAGAAGAAGGGGAAGATCTCTATACAGGTTCTTTAATAAAGTTTTGGTCTACAAAATCCTTTGGACCTCCTGA
Organism: Triticum aestivum; assembly: GCF_018294505.1. Taxonomy (NCBI): domain Eukaryota; kingdom Viridiplantae; phylum Streptophyta; class Magnoliopsida; order Poales; family Poaceae; genus Triticum; species Triticum aestivum. The sequence continues at coordinate 292,004,645 of NC_057803.1, read as the reverse complement.
CGCACATTTGCGCTGCTTTCACCTTGGAGAGAGCGATTCTTTGAGAGGAATGGTCTTCGACTATTTGTACGAAACCGGGCTCGAAAGGAGTCCCTGTAAGTCCGTTGTATGAATAGGTTTTAATTCACCTGTGGTAAAAGAGAAAAAATAATTAGGTGAAAGGGGGAGGCCATATAGGGTCGAACCGTACTATGGGCCTGTCCGTATTGTGCCTCCGCGGATGCCCAAGGTATTTTGAGTGCATAATTATGCATGCACGGTACAAATTTCGCGGATGTGTGTGGAGATCGATGGAGGCTAATACTGCTAGTCCACCTCTGGAATATCGAGCTGTCGACTTGCGGAACTTATCGGTCTTGTTTAATAAAGTCCGGCGGCTTGATGGCTGATGAGGTATGCGGCTTGATAGGGCCGCTCTGTACTTTGACTGCGATGGTCGCGGTATGCTCATCAGTACGGAGAGATTGTTCCATGTTTCCATTGATAGTAATTAAGCCACGTGGGCCGGGCATCTCAAGCTTTAGATAAGCGTAGAGCGGGACCGCATTAAAACGGGCGAAAGTGGTTCGTCCGAGAAGTGCGTGATATCCACTGGGAAATGGGACGATATCGGAGATCAAGTCTTCACTTCGGAAGTTTTCTGGCGAACCGAAGACGACTTCTAATGTTATTGAGCCTATGCAGCGGGCCTCCACACCAGGTATTACATCTTTAAAGGTAGTTTTAGTGGGCTTGATTCTTGACGGGTCAATGCCCATTTTACGGACGGTGTCCTGATAGAGCACGTTGAGACTACTGTCGCCGTTCATGAGGACTCGCGTAAGGTGGAATCCGTCGATGATTGGATCAAGGACCAGAGCTGCCGAACCTCCATGACAAAAACTGGTTGGGTGGTCCTTTCGATCGAAGGTGATCGGGCAAGCCGACCATGGGAGAGGGAGTCCTGGACTAAGGGGTCCTCGGGCATCCAGCCTGTTAGCCATGGGCAGGACTAATGGGCTGTGAAGATACGAAGACAAAATACTGCACCGGAGTCCGGATGGGACTCTCCTTGTTGTGGAATAGAAGCTTAATGACCGGATATGTAGATTCCTTTCTTTGTAACCGACCTTGTGTAACCCTAGATCCCCCCGTTGTCTATATAAACCGGAGGACTTAGTCCCGATATGACATTCATTATCATATCCATACAAGCTAGACCTCTAAGGTTTAGCCATTACGATCTCGAGGTAGATCAACTCTTGTAATACTCATATTCATCAGTATCAATCAAGCAGGACGTAGGGTATTACCTCCATAGAGAGGGCCCAAACATGGGTAAACATTTTGTCCCTTGTCTCCTGTTACCATCGACCTTAGATGCATAGTTCGAGACCCCCTACCCGAGATCCGTTGGTTTTGACATCGACATTGGTGCTTTCACTGAGAGTTCCACTATGCCGTCCTCAAAAGGTTTGATGGCTCCTTCAATGATCTACAACGATCCTGTCCAAGGAGAAGTCTTCCTCCCTGGACAGATCTTCGTGTTCGGTGACTTTGCACTATGGGCCAACTCGTTTGGCCATCTAGAGCAAATCGAAAGCTACGCCCCTGGCCATCAGGTCAGATTCGGGAGCTTGAGCTACGTTGCGGACAACCGTGGAGACTCGATCTTTGCCAGATTCGAGACCATGGTAGCCTCTCTCGGTCGCCCCGATGATCATGACCTAAATCTGTCATCAGGATGCATCCAGGAGATGGTTCCTATAACCGCTCTGGCCCTAGACCCGGAGCAAGCTGCGCCACCAAAGGACGGGAGGATCAACCCCACCACGGAGGCCACAGATTCCACAGTGTTGGAGCCGCATATAGACTTAACCTCTCATGAGGTCTCTGTCAGCGGAACTCTGTACTCGTCTCTGGCTGTAAGTTCCAAACCACGTGAGGCCGCAGAAGCCGAGCTTGATAGTTTATCGATCTTCAAATTCAGAGCTGCAGACATCTTCCAGCGCTCGCCTTTGGGCGATGTGCTAAACTCGTTAAAAAACCTGTCCTTGACAAAGGACTCACAACCGAAGTATATCCGGCTCGGACTAGGGGCTGGCGGAGGAGAATTTTGCTTCCCACCCACCACCCACTTCATAGCCACGGTCAAGGATTTGATCGATACACTTGATTATGACTCCGAGAACATTGACGGTATGGACGACGATGCCGAAGACAGCGAAGACCCTGTTGATACAACTAATGACCAAGATGAACGGGAAGATGGGCAGGTTAGCCCTGGTAAATAGGCCAAGTACGAAGATTCGGAGGACGACAATTACCTTCCGCTCTTTGAGGATGAGGTGAGCCTCGGCACCAAGGATTTCATCGTGCCTGAGGAACCTCATGAGCAGGAGCGCTTCAAGTGCCAACAAATAGCCACTGCAAGAAGCCTGAAAAAGAAGCAACAACAACTTCAAGCCGACCAAGATCTGCTCAATGATGGATGGACCAAAGTCCTAGCCGCCGAAGAATATGGCCTTAGTGGCCCAGCCAAAAGCTACCCGAAGAGTAAATTGCTACCCTAGGGCGATGACAGGGCACTCAACATCACGCCATTATCGCACAAGATGACAGGTCGACCACAACTTGGTCCGGGTAAAGCGGCAACTCAAGCCAAACACCAGACCGCCCCTCCTCGCCGTAAAGGCAAGAACAAAACAGCTCGAGGTTGTGCACACGACCGTCACTAGGACCTGGGTAGCAGAGGAGGACACCCAAGAGCGACCTATGGATCGCGATGACATACCTTCACACGCTGCGATGACCACCTATTTGGACGTGACAAATCTAGCCACGCCCGGGCCGAAAACCGCAAACAGACTCCATCGGAGGTACGTCGCAGTGTGGCCCAACATAGAGGCGCCGCATACCCTCTTTGCTTCACAGACGAAGTAATGGAGCATCAATTCCCAGACGGGTTCAAACCTATGAATATTGAATCATACGATGGAACACGGATCCCACGGTATGGATCGAGGACTTCCTCCTAAATATCCACATGGCCCGTGGGGACGACCTTCATGCCATCAAATACCTACCACTAAAACTCAAAGGACCAGCTCGGTATTGGTTAAATAGTCTACCCGAAAATTCTATTGGTAGCTGGGAATATTTGGAGGACGCCTTTCACGAAACCTTCCAAGGAACATATGTCTGGCCACCAGATGCCGATGACTTAAGTCACATTGTCCAGCATCCCGGAGAGTCAGACAGGCAGCTTTGGACTAGGTTCTTAGTTAAGAAGAACCAAAGCATCGACTGTCCGGACGCGGAAGCCCTTGCACGCCACCTCGGTCAAGAAAGACCTATATCCATGTCAGCCCTTACCGCTCTAATGACCCGCTTTTGTGCGGGAGAAGACAACTGGCTCGCTCGTAGAAGAAATAGCACCAGCGACTCGGGCACTTCCAAAATCCGAGACGGCAACGGCAAGCCACGACAAAGTAAACATGACAGTCGCAATGATAATGAAAGATCATGCGACACAGCGGTCAAGACCGGATTCAATAATCCCAAGCCCGGTCAACGGAAAAAGCCATTCAAGGCGAATAGAGATGGACCATCCAACCAAGACAGGATACTAGACTGACCTTTCGAAGTTCACGACCACCCCAATAAAGCAGCTAATCATACCAACAGAAACTGTTGGGTCCTCAAGCAGGCTGGCAAGCTCAACACCGAACACAAGGGAATGGGGGCGCCAGGAAATAGGGACGACAGAGTGGTTTACCAACCAAACGCTGAGGGCCAGAAGCAATTTCCCCCCGAAGATCAACCAAATCCGGAGCAGAAATAGCAGTTCGGCTTCTGATGCCCGTCTCATATACCCGTTAAAACTATATCTCGCATACATAACTACACAGTTAAGATACCATGGGCATTGACGGAAGCATAATACAGACAAGTTTGCAAGCACTCCGGTAACATTTATCTACTTTCCTTTTTTATTTCTTCATTACCTCTTAAAAACGGGTGGCGCAAACAAGAAACATTTAAAACCGACTCTATCGGAGTTTGGATCAGTACACTCACCTATGGGGCTACTTCCTTCAAGGATTCCCCTCGCCGAGGACAGGCGGCGCAGACGTGCGACAGGAGGTCCAAAATAACTTTTTTGTAGACCGCACTCTTTTTCGAGCCTGTAACATGCCTTTTTACTCTACCTTCGACCCAGGGCATTTCAAGTAGCCGGGGTCGTGGCCTTTATATATATCAAGTCATCTTTGGCATATTGGTCAGGTCCTAGTTCACATTACCAGTATTATTTATTTGCGTCTTTCTGCAATTGAATACGCCTCCTATAGTTGTTTCACAGATATACCCCGGCTTAAACTTGCCAGGGGCTCGGTACGGGAACAATTGAGTTGCCAACAAAGTCCGAACAGGGTTTTCAGCATACTTCGGGGTCGCGAGTTTGGCCTTATAAGCATCAGCTCCAAATCATGTCTTGGGTCAATAGTTGGGTTGCCCGGCTCCTGTGCTTGCCATCCTACGTTCCTCTCTATCGGTTAGGGTAGTAAAGGGAGAACTACTGCGATTGTGCTTCCGGTTCACCTGGCTCAGCACCTCAGTAGAGAAAGCCGAAAATTGACTGTCATGATGCGGCGAGAGCTGGTCAACCACTCGATGACTTATCGGAATCTCCAGTGATTCCTCCGTGTCACACGAAGGACCTCTTTTTGGTCAAATATGTACACTCATCATATGAATAAGCCGCATACATACTAGGGGCTATGTCGTAGACCCACCATAAAACTCCTATGGCTAAGTGAAAGTGTTAACGCCCTATAGTCTGGTTGCCTCATTAAACGCATTGACACCTCCTTCACGGACCAAGACGTTGGGTCAAGAGTGATCAGATGCTTTTCGGAACACACCTATACTTCCCACGAGATGGCTGAAGCCGACGACTGGAAAACTTTCAAATTATATTAAAATGGCCGAACAGGAGGAACACAAACTTTCGAGCAATATATAAAAGCAGATTAACTATAAAGTTGTCCCGTACAATTCTCATACACCTCACTTGGACATTATGTCTTTCGAGCACTGACCCTCTATCAAGCGGGCAGCCACTAGGACATCTTCAAAATAATGCTATGGTTCTTGATGGTCCTTGCCCTTGGGTGGACTCTTCACTGCAAGATCGATGGCCTTCGTCTTCCCTAGAATGTCTTGACTCGGGCAAAGGCCATCCGTGCACCCTCGATGCACACCAACCGCTTCACAGCGTCGATACGTGGTACCGCGTCAAGAAGCCGTTGTACCAAGCCGAAGTAACAATGCAGAACAGGCTTAGTTGGCCATAACCGGGTTATGACGTTCTTCATGGCAGCGCCGGATATCCTATGAAGCTCGGCCCACTGGGACATCTTCTTATTTAGCAATAGGGGGCACTTCGACGCGCTGAATCGTGACCAGAAAAGCTTCTCCGTTGCATACCCCTCTCACGCCTGGTAAAACTATGCCACATCGGAAGAACTCTTTGGCAAGTATAAAAACTCATCCGGAGAACTCCACAACTAGTTAAGATGAGCATAGTTCGGATTGCCGAACTTAGTCTATAGCAAAAATGGCTCAGCAGCCGCAATCTCCCTAGCTTGCCGGATCTCCTCACCGGCGGCTCTGGATTCAGACCGCGCTTCTCTCGCCTCTTGTAAGGCCTTGTCAACTTCAGCCGTTTTGGCTTCATTCTCCTTCTTAAGGAGTTCATAACGGCTAGTAGCATTTTTTTAGTTTGAGCACCATCGTGGATATCTTCTCCTCGTCTTGACGCCGAGAAGCTCGTTCGGCTTTTAACTCAGTCGATGCCTTTTCGGTAGCCGCATTACTACACTGGGCCTGCTCCTTGGCCCGGGCCAGCTCCGCCTAAAGAGATTCAACGGCGGCAGCACCATCTGTAGCCATGCATATTATAGTATATAAATTTCAGCAATATGCTTATATCACAAAAATGTATGTGAAGGGACTACCCTGAATACATACCTTGCGATTTGTCAAGACGCACAATGATTAACGCAATGTCATCCCAGGCCATATCAAGCTTCCATTGTAGCTCAGCAATATCCGTAGTCTGGGAAGTAGCCAGGGGGGAAGCAGCATGTGTTCAAGTTAATCAGATTAGTCCTTGAATGTTTCTTCTTGATCCTCCGTTCTCCTCCGATGGGAAGCCAACCCGAGTCTCAGGGGAAACTATCTATACACAGATGTATTTTGTGAATAAAACACAATTGCACATATTATAGTACAAACCTCGAAGCCTCTTAGTAGGCTCACAAAGGCCTCATCCAATCCACTCTTCGCGGACTGGGCCTTTTCAACCACCGTACCCGTTAAGGTACGATGTTCCTGTGAGACGGACGCCTGCCGCAGCATGTTCGTCAAGATATCCGGCGCCTCTAGGTCTCTGGAGGCTGCCGTAGGAGTACGGCCACCCTTTGATGGGATCCATTCATACGTCTCCGGCTGTATATCAGATTATCCGGGGCCATCATCATTGTACCCCGGACCCTGGGCCATCGAAGTATCACCTTCGGGTAATGTCTTCATCATCCCTTGTACCACTTGTTGGTCGGGGGAGGCCCTCCGCGACGACACCTCTAAGTCGTCCGCCCTGTTGAACGGACAAGCCGGTGGGGGCATCTTGCTTTCCATCATCTCTGGGAGAAGGCCCCCCGAGGAAGAGGATTGTTGAGGAAGACTGCGTGCTGAACTGCAAAAACAAAACAAAAATATTCCAGGAATTATAAGAAAGGAACAGGACACGTTTAAAACAGCCTTGTTCACTTACGATTTGGCCTGAGGTTTGTTCTCATCATGAGATTGCGCTTCGACGTCCTCCAAGCCCGAGCCACCCACCTGAGGCATCTTACCTCGCTTAGGAGCCTGCTTCTCCCAATCTTCGGAGGCGGCCCTTCTCTTCCTTGGAGGGAAGGAAACCGTGGCCCCCCCTTCACTTTTTCTTCGAATGAGGGGATTTTGATTCATCCAGACACAATGTCCGATGCACCCATGGAATAGGTGCCATCTTTGGTCCTCTCACTCTCTGCCTCGCCCTTCTTCACAGGCATATGGTATGGTGCCAGGGCCAGCATCCTTTAGAACAGGATTCGCTGGGCCCTTGGGCAGAGGGGCGGAACACATAATTAGTTCCGCCTTCTTTGTCCAGCCCTGGATGAAGATAAATTCCTCAGTACCATATTACAGTATGCATAATTACAAAGTGTTCGGGAGCCAAGTGCTTACCGGGGTGTCTGGACGGTTGCAGTTAAGGCTGGCATCTTCGGTAGTTTCCGGCTAATGTTTCCGCTTCTGGAAAAATAAATTCCACATCCCTTTGTGTGTGATGCCGAAGAAGTGTTGGAGGGTTTGTGGTCCTTATGGATTAAGCTCCCACATGCAGTGAGACCTCCGCTGGCATGGCAGGATTCGGCAAACTAACATCACTTGGATCACGTTGACAAGATCGATGTCTCTCTCGAGGAGGGTTCAGATGCGGCTATGTAAAGTCTGCACTTCATCAACTGATCCCCAGTCCAGCCCCTTGTTGATCCATTATGCAAGCTATAACGGTGGGCTAGGACGGAATGTGGGTGCAGCTACCCACTTCGTGCTGCGGTGCTCCGTAACATAAAACCACTCCCGCTACCAATGATTGGAAGTTTCGGTGAAAGAACCTTTTGGCCAAGGAGTACTCGTGAGTTGGCTAATCGTAGCACTGCCGCACTCCACCTGTTCCCCATCGACTACCTTCGGCTTCACACTAAAGATCTTGAGCCATAATCCGAAGTGTGGGGGGATTCGTAGGAAGGCCTCGCATGTAACGATAAATGCCAAGATGTGGAGGATAGAGTCCGGGGCTAGGTCACGAAAATCTAGTCCGTAATAAAACATCAGCCCCCGGACAAAGGGGTGAAGAGCAAACCCTAGCCCTCGAAGGAAGTGGGAGATGAATACGACCCTCTCGCCAAATCTGGGGGTCGGAATAACATGTCCTTGAGCAGGGAGCCTGTGGTAGACCTCCGCTGTCAAATATCTGGCCGCCCGAAGCTTTGCGATATCCTCCTCTGTAACGGAGGAAGCCACCCATCAGCCTTGGGAGCTAGGTCCGGACATGTTGAAGAGTCTTGAAACGATGAAGTCGAACCTTGGGTGCTAGAACTCGAGGTTGGGAAGGCTGAGGAGAGGTTTGGCATAAAGACGGCCCTTGGTTCCTTAATAAAGGTAGCGGCTATTGAACGCCTCCTGCTAAGCCTAAGAACCTGCCTATTCCTAAGGAATCTTTCCCGTAGGACGGTTGGGTTACCCACGCTCGTATTGATGAAAATCCCGCAATTAGGGGACACGATCTCTGCTTCAACAAGATGTGTCAATGACAACCATGCCCCGAAATGTGGGACGGCGAGATGGGAAATGGTTCGAAATAATGACCGAGAAGCGTGATGTCGCGTTACTAAAAGTTGTTAGCAGATTGGATTCGTAGAATACTATATGCTCTATGGTTGTATGTTATTGGTCTGGACACAATCAATTCGTCTGAAGACTGTTTTGGAGTTCGAAAGGAGGAACCTGCCTTGCAATGCCGAAGACAACACTACGCGTCGGATACCTTGTCATTGAAGCCAGGTTGAGGGGCTAATGAGGGAGTCCTGGACTAAGGGGTCCTCGGGCGTCCGACTTGTTAGCCATGGGCCGGACTGATTGGGTGTGAAGATACGAAGACCAAAGACTGCACCCGAGTCCGTATGGGACTCTCCTTGGCATGGAAGGCAAGCTTAACGACCGGATGTGTAGATTCCTTTCTTTGTAACCGACCTTGTGTAACCCTAGATCCTCTCGGTGTCTATATAAACCGGAGGACTTAATCCGGATAGGACACTCATTATCATAGCCATACAAGCTAGACCTCTAGGGTTTAGCCAATACGATCTCTCAAGGTAGATCAACTCTTGTAATACTCATATTCATCAATATCAATCAAGCTGGAGGTAGGGTATTACCTCCATAGAGAGGGCCCGAACCTGGGTAAACATCATGTCCCTTGTCCCCTGTTACCATCGACCTTAGAAGCATAGTTCGGGACCCCCTACCCGAGATCTGCCGGTTTTGACACCGACAATGGGTTGAATTTCAAGGAGACTGACTTGACAACGTAGATGTCCCTTAACGCGCGCTTGCGCTCCCACTTGGGGATAGACATATATCATATTCACCATTCTTACCATGGGGGAAATTTCTTCTGTCCCCCCGTGTTAAGTGGGCGAGGCTCTTCATCGTCGACCTCGCTGGGCGGCCCTTTCCCTTTATGTTCATCGTTAATCTTGCCGGCCTGTTTAAAGACCCAACAATTTCTGTTTGTATGATTGGCAGGCTTATCGGGGGTGCCGTGAATCTGGCAAGGCCGATCAAGTATTCTGTCCAAACTAGATGGACTATCTCTGTTTCCTTTGAATGGCTTCTTCCACTGCCCGAATTTAGAGCCGCTGAATCCAGCGTTGACCGCTGTGTCTTTGGTACTTTTGTTATTCATTCGACGCTTGTGCTTATTGCATCGCGGTTTGCCATTGCCGCCCGTGGCTTCAGAGGTGCCGAGATCTCTGGATCTATTGCTTCTGCAGGCTAGCCATGTAACGCCCCGGACACACCCGCCGGTGGTCGTTACTCCTGGCGGGATCTAGACTGGCCCCACAGATCAGTACTAGTCTTTTCTACGCACTTTGTCCTCACTCGTGCGCACCCGGGAGCAACTTCCCGGTCGGTCACCCATCCTGACACTACTCCAAGTTTAGCACCCTTAACTTTGGAGTTCTGTTCAAATGGGCTCCCGGAAAAGAAGGAATTCCTTATTGATATGAGTAGTCTATCATCCCTATTAAGCCAGGCTATCACACTTAATTAACCATAAAGTGGCACTTCTCCCAATTCAAGACAAGGTTAGTTTCTTCACATCTCTGTAAAACTCGATCAAGGTTGCTTAAGCAATCATCAAAAGAGGATCCATAGATGGAGAAATCGTCCATGAAAACCTCACAAATCTTTTCACAAAAGTCAAAGAATATATCCATCATGCATATTTGGAATGTAGCAGGTGCATTACATAAACCAAAAGGCATACATCTATAAGCAAAAGTACCGAACGGGCAAGTAAAAGTGGTCTTAGATTGATCATCAGCTGACACGTGTATTTGAGAGAAACCAGAATAAGCATCTAAAAAGCAAAAATGTGTACGTTTGGATAATCTCTCTAGCATTTGATCAATAAAAGGTAAAGGGTAATGATCTTTTTAGTAGCCTTATTTAATTTGCGGAAATCAATTACCATCCTATTACCTGTAATAATTCTTTGCGAAATCAATTCATCTTTATCATTAGGAACGATAGTAATACCTCCATTTTTAGGTACACAATGGACATGACTTACCCACTGACTATCAGCAACGGGATAAATTATACCTACCTTAAGGAGCTTTAGTATTTCCTTTCTTACCACTTCTTTCATCTTAGGATTCAGCCGTCATTGGTGATCACGAACTGGTTTGGCATCTTTCTCCAAATTTATTTTGTGTTGACATAGTGTGGGACCAATTCCCTTAAGATCGTCGAGAGTATATCCAATAGCAGCACGGTGCTTCTTCAAAGTTTTCAATAATCTCTATTCTTCATGCTCTAAAAGTTTAGTAATAATAATAATAGGATATATCTTTTTCTCATCAAGATAAGCATATTTAAGAGTATCAGGTATGGGTTTGAGCTCAAACACGGGGTCACCCTTGGGTGGAGGAGGATCCCCTAGGATTTCGACAGGCAAATTGTGTTTCAGGATGGGTTCCTGTTTAAAGAATACTTCATCTATTTTCCTTCTTTCATTCATAAACATATCATTTTCATGGTCTAGCAAATACTGTTCTAAAGGATCACTAGGAGGCACGGCAATAGAAGCAAGACCAATAATTTCATCTTTACTGGGCATTTCCTCTTCACGGTGTTTTCTACGAAATTTAGAGAAATTAAATTCATGAGACATATCACCTAAACCAATAGTAACAACACCCTTTTGGCAATCTATCTTAGCATTAACTGTATTCAAGAAGGTTCTACCAAATATAATGGGACAAAAGCTATCTTGTGGGGAACCAAGAACAAGGAAATCAGCAGGATATTTAGTTTTCCCACACAAGACTTCAACATCTCTAACAATCCCAATTGGTGAAATAGTATCTCTATTGGCAAGTTTAATTGTGACATTAATATCTTCTAATTCAGCAGGTGCAATATCATGCATAATTTCTTTGTATAAGTCAATAGGTATTGCACTAGCAACTAGCACCCATATAACACAAGCCATGATAACAATGATCTCCTATTTTAACAGAAATAATAGGCATGCCTACCACAGGTCTATGTTTATCTTTAGCACAAGGTTTAGCAATTCTAGCAGTCTCATCACAGAAATGAATAACATGCCCATCAATATTATCAGACAAGAGATCTTTAACAATGGCAATATTAGGTTAAACTTTAATTTGCTCATGAGGTGTATAGGTTCTAATATTGCTTTTACCAACCACAGTTGAACCTTTAGCATGATCTTTTATCCTAACAGGAAAAGGTGGTTTCTCAACATAAGCAGTAGGAACAATAGGATCATTATAAGTGACATTCTTTTCTTCAACTTTAATAGGTGCAGCTACTTTTACTTCTGTGGGAGGATGATATTTAAACCACTTCTCCCTAGGGAGATCAACATGAGTAGCAAAAGATTCAAAGATAGAAGCTACTATTTCAGAGTCAAGTCCATATTTAGTGCTAAATTTACGGAAAACATCGGTATCCATAAAAGATTTAACACAATCAAACTTAGGTGTCATACCTGACATCTTACCTTCATCGAGGTCCCAATCTTCAGAGTTGCGTTTAATACTTTCCAATAAATCCCATTTGAATTCAATAGTCTTCATCATAAAAGAGCCAGCACAAGAAGTATCAAGCATGGTGCGATTGTTATCAGAAAGCCGAGCATATAAATTTTGAATAATTATTTCTCTTGGAAGCTCATGATTGGGGCACGAATATAACATTGATTTAAGCCTCCCCCATGCTTGAGCGATACTTTTTCCTTCGCGAGGCCAAAAATTATATATATAATTGCGATCACGACGAACAAGATGCATAGGATAAAACTTCTGATGAAATTCCAATTTCAATCGTTTGTAGTTCCATGATCCCATATCATCACATAGCCTATACCATGTCAATGCATCTCCCTTCAGAGATAAAGGGAAGACCTTCTTCTTAATAACATCATCGTGCACACTTGCAAGCTAAATAATCCACAAACTTCATCCAGATATTTTAGGTGCTCATCAGGATGCATTGTTCCGTCTCCTGCAAAAGGATTAGCTAGCAGTTTTTCTATCATACCCGAAGGAATCTCAAAGTAGACATTTTCATTTTCAGTAGGTTCAATAGGTTGAGGAGCAACTCTTTGCTCTACTAGTCGGGGTGAAGATACCCCGAACAAGCCCCTCAGAGGATTACTTTCCATAGTAACAAGTGACAGTAAATTTCAGCACACTATATAAAATTTTCCTTACCAAATTCCACCTACCAAAGGCGCTTCACTCACCGGCAAGGGTGCCATAAAAGAGTGTTGATGACCCACAAGTATAGGGGATCTATCGTAGTCCTTTCGATAAGTAAGAGTGTCGAACCCAACGAGGAGCAGAAGGAAATGATAAGCGGTTTTCAGCAAGCTATTCTCTACAAGCACTGAAATTATTGGTAACAGATAGTTTTGTGATAAGATAATTGGTAAAGAGCAACAAGTAACAAAAGTAAATAAAGTGCAGCAAGGTGTCCCAATCCTTTTCATAGCAAAGGACAAGCCTGGACAAATTTTTTTATAGAGAAAAGCGCTCTCGAGGACACATGGGAATTATCGTCAAGCTAGGTTTCATCACGATCATATGATTCGCGTTCGGTACTTTGATAATTTGGTATGTTGGTGGACCGGTGCTTGGGTGCTGTCCTTACTTGGACAAGCATCCCACTTATTATTAAGCTCTATTGCAAGAATCCACAGCTACAACAAAAGTATTAAGGTAAACCTAACCATAGCGTGAAACATATGGATCCAAATCAGCTCCTTACGAACCAATGCATCAACTAGGGTTTAAGCTTCTGTCACTCTAGCAACCCATCATCTACTTATTACTTCCCAATGTCTTCCTCTAGGCCCAAATAATGGTGAAGTTTCATGTAGTCGACGTTCACATAACACCACTAGAGGAGAGACAACATACATCTCATCAAAATATCGAACGAATACCAAATTCACATGACTACTAATAGCAAGACTTCTCCCTTGTCCTCAGGAACAAATGTAGCTACTCACAAAGCATATTCATGTTCATAATCATAGGGGTATTAATATGCATATAGGATCTGAACATATGATCTTCCCAGACTTGGAGACAAGAATTGGATACAAGAGATGAACTAGGGTTTCAGAGGAGATCGTGCTAGTGAAGATGTTGATGGAGATTGACCCCCTCCCGATGAGAGGATCGTTGGTGATGACGATGGTGATGATTTCCCCTTCCCAGAGGGAAGTTTCCCCAGCAGAACAGCTTCGCCAGAGCCCTAGATTGGTTCCGCCAAGGTTCCACCTCGTGGCGGCGGAGTTTCATCCCGTGAGCTGGCTTATGATTTTTTTCCTCAACGAAAGACTCCATATAGCAGAAGATGGGCATCGAAGGGCAGCCAGGGGGGCACGAGGCAGGGGGCGCGCCCAGGGGGGTAGGGCGCGTCCCCACCCTCGTGGGCAGGGTGTGGCCCCCATCCGAAACTTCTTGCGCTCGGTATTTTTTATATATTCTAAAAATGACTTCCATGAAGTTTCAGGACTTTTGGAGCTGTGCAGAATAGGTCTCTAATATTTGCTCCTTTTCCATCCCAGAATCCCAGCTGCCGGCATTCTCCCTCTTTATGTAAACCATGTAAAATAAGAGAGAATAGGCATAAGTATTGTGACATAATGTGTAATAACAACCCATAATGCAATAAATATCGATATAAAAGCGTGATGCAAAATGGACGTACCAAAGGTCTCCGACAACATCGTAGAGTGCGAAGGCCTGATCGCCGGCCTCAAGTGTGCGGCACCTTTGGGAGTAAAGCGCCTCACCATCAAGGGAAACTTCCAGCTCCTCGTCAACTTCTCCGAAAAAGTATATGAGCCGAGTGACAAGCACATGGAGGCATACCTTGAGGAGGTATGCAAAATTGAGAAATAGTTATTGGGCTTGGAATTGCAACACATACCGCACGGCACGAACAAGGAAGCAGACGACATCGCCAAAAGGGCATCTCGACGCCTACCTCAGGAGACTAGCGTCTTCGAGGGGTGGCTCTTCAAACCATCGGCAGCCCCCCCCCCCCACCGCGGATCAGCCTCGTCTCAGGAGGAGTCCCTCTCAGCACCACTCTCGGGCGCACCCGCTTGCGGCCCGACCTCAGGAGCTCGTCTGATCCACGCGCTCGAGCCTTAGGAGGGATGCTGGATAGAGGAGTTCAAGGCGTACCTGCTCCATGGAACCCTACCGGAGAAGGAGGAAGATGCAGAGCGTGTGGCCCACTAGGCCACTTCTTACTACATCCAGGACAATGAGCTCTACCGGAAATGGCCAAACGATGTTTCTCTGTGATGCATCTCCAGGGAGCAGGGACACGAGCTGTTGATTGAGCTACATGGCGGGGAATGCGGGCATCAATCTTCATCATGCACCCTCATGGGCAAGGCGTTCCGCAGTGGATTCTACTGGCCCACGATGCTCAATGATGCCAGTGAGCTGGTGAGATCCTGTGAAGCCTGCCAATTCCGTGCCAACCAGATCTACCAGCCTTCTTAGTGTCTCCAGACCATCCTGCTCTTATGGTCATATGCGGTCTGGCGGCTGGACATCTTGGGCCCGCTGCCACAAGCGCCCGGGGGCTACCGCTACCTCTACGTCTCCATCGACAAGTTCACCAAGTGGGCGGAGGTCGAGGCCATCCGCATGATCCCAGCTGGCTTAGTAGTGAATTTCATCAAGGGCATCGTAAGCCGGTTCGGGGTCACTAATCGCATCATCAAAGACAACAGGTCGCAATTCACTAGCAACCTTTTCAAAACATATTTGTGCTAACCTTGGAAGGCAGGTATGCTACGCCTCAGTGGCACACCCTAGGAGCAACGGCCAGGCCGAGCACGCCAACGCGGAGGTCCCAAGAGGCCTCAAGGCCAGAACATTCAAGAAGAAGCTTGAGGCCGACGACAGGGGCTGGCTCAATGAGCTCTAGTCCATGTTGTGGTCCATCCGCACCACCGCAACCAAGGCAACGAGGGAAACTCCATTCTTCCTCGTCTACGGAGCTGAAGCGGTTCTCCCTCACGAGGTCAGGCATCGCTCCCTGCGGGTCTTGGCGTTTCATGACCCACCCCAGGACGCCTCACGGGGGATGGATCTCATGCTGGGGGAGGAAAGTTGCTGCCAAGCCTCGCTTCGAGAAACAATGTACCAGCACGCGCTGCGGTGGTATCACGAGGCGGACGAGGCGGACGATGCCAAGACGTCTAGAAGAAGCGGCCTCCTCATGATGTGAGCCATGACGAATAAGCTCGGGTGGGCGCCAGTGGGCGCAGGACGACAGTTTCCTCTTCGGTGCTAAGTAGGCAAGTGCAGGCGCGGAGTCTAGAGGAATCAACCAAAGGTTTCCATTCTCGTGAACAAGACCAAGACCGCCAGGACGGCAGGACGGAGGTCATCGCTGAACCCGCCGCGGGATCATGACCCGGAGCTTTGCAGGCGAAGACTACTTTTGTCAGGATAACATGTACTAGTTGTCTCCCTTCGAATTTGGTCATTGTGGGATCCCTTCCCGCCTTCATTTCGGGAAGAGGACCAAGGCCACTATAAATAGGACCAAGCCACCACCATAGGAGGGGGAGAGACCAAATCGGAGCAATTCCATCCTCACCAGCTCACCAGCTCTCTTGATCACAAGAACACACCTCCTCCCGAGGTTGTTCTGCCACCGTACTAGTTCATCCTCAGCCCCTCGAGGCAAATCCACCACAATGCAGGAGTGGGGTTTTACACCGCAAGGTGGTCCAAACCTGGGTTAACTATTGTGCCGCGTTTCCTTCTAGTTTGTCGAGCTAGGCCATGAGATTAGTGAGTAGGCAGATTGGGGAGGTTGAGTTCTTCGCACACACCCCAGAATTCGAACCTCTCAAGGGTCCGCGGAACCAGAAATCCGACAAACTTGGGACTCAGTATGTTGCTCTAAAGAAGGAGAAGATCCAACTCCAACTGGACCTAGAACTTGCCAAGAAGAACTTGAAGCAGGCTCAGGAGGAGGTGAAGACCATGGGAGGTAACACTTCACTGATCGTGTGCTTTGTGATTTTTTCCTTTCCGTCGTCTGAACCGAGTGATTCCACTCAAACAGATGTGCATAGTGAAAACCGTCAACTCCAAGCGTGACTGAAGAATGTCATTTCTTTAGACACTATGAAGTAGGCGTTGGAGAGGAAGGACAATGAACTCGCGGGGGCGGAGAAGGTGGCTAGAGAGAATACTGAAGTGGTTGAGGAAAAACTAGCTTCAGTTGGCAAGCTTGAACAGGAGAATGCGGCCCTGAAGACTGTCGTTGAGGAGGTGAAGAAATAAGCTGCTCATCTTAAGGAGGAGAAAATCGTCTTGACCGAAAATGTGGACCAGCTCACTGGAAATAGGGATGAGTTGGAGGAATACTTGGAGGCCCTGCAAAGAAGATGTTCATCATGCTTGAAGGTATCTTTTTAATCCAAGTGAATTCTAAAGAGCTTTGGAAACCATGTCGCTGCTGACTCATCTTTTTCCCCTTTGTGCGGAGTTCTGCCAGAACTTCAAGCAAGAAACAGAATGAATTGAAACATGTATGGACCCCACCAAGTCACTAGTCAAAGATGATGCCACCATGAATGTGCTACAACTTGAAGCTTCTCTCGACAGTGTCTTGGGGTACGTCGCTTGACTGAAGGTTGCACTGACAAGGATAGACAAGGAGTTGTGGCCAAAGGATACACTTCAGAATGACCTCGAGTCACTGATGACTTGGATCAATGAAATCCCTGGTCAAGTGCAAGCATGGAAGAAACCTATCGGCGTTCTGGGAACGGGGGTCCCTAGACTTGCCTGCATGAGGCCCACGGCGTGGCTTCGCTAGCAGGCCTGTATGGCCCATCTTCATCAACATGGAATCAAGACCCTCGTGAGGGGCCAAGCCTCGCGAGGCGGACGACATGAGACCTCCTCAGGAGCGGCCTCACCAGGCTGGCTCGTGAGGGGCAGAGAGTTGAAGGCCAGGCAAACCTCGCGAGGTTCGCATGATGTAAGCCATGACGATTGAGACATGATGGGCGCCAGGCGGGCGCCAGCGTGCGCAGCGTCCTTGTTTCCTCTTTTGTGCTAAGGGGGCAAGCACAGGCATGGAGTATCGAGGCATCAAGGAAAGGTTTCCATACTGGTGCAATGAGACCAAGACCAGAAGGACGGCAAGACGGAGGTCACCGTGGAGCCCAAGACGGCATCACCACCTGAGCCTTTGGCAGGCGAAGACTGCTTTTGTCAGGATAGCTTGTACTAGCTGTCCCCTTTCAAATTGGCCGTTGTTGGCTCCCTTCCCGCTCTATAGAGAGGACCAGGGCCTCTGTAAATAGGACTAGCCACCACCCTACAGAAGGGGATCGGAGATTGGAGCCACCACATCCTTGGCCACCAAGCACAAGAACACCTCAACCTCAGGAGGTTGTTCTTCCCCTTGTACTGTACATCATTGGCCCAAGAGGGAATCCACCACCACCACACTAGAGTAGGGTATTACACCACAACGGTGGCCCGAACCAATATAAATCTTGTGTCATTTGTGTTGCGAGTTCATCGAGTTAGTTCATGAGATCTTAGCTAAGTTAGCACGTGGATCGATACGGGGGAGATCTTCGCGTGCACCCTAGTGTTTGAACCTTAAGGGTTTTGCCGGCACCCGTGATCCGACATTTGGCATGCCAAGTAGGGGTGCACAGGAGTCTTCCTTCCTTCAACTCACGCTCCACCATCTCCACGCCCCCTCCCCATGGCGGGCGCCCCTGCAGCTGGATCTACCGGTGCTCACGATGGCGCTCAGGGGCTCCGAGCCCTTGCCCCCGCCTTGCGACAGGTGCAGTAGCCACCCAAGTTCAAGTTGGAGATGCCGCCACACTACAACGGCTCGGTGCACCCGTCGGCTTTCCTGCTAGCGTATGAGGAGGCCGTCCTGGAAGCCGGGGGAGATGACAAGATCATGGCCAACTGGTTCCCAATGTCCCTTGTAGGCGTGCCGCGTGCCTGGCTCCTCCACTTGCCAGAGTCTTGTGTCGCCACCTGGGAGGAGCTGCGCAACCTCTGCGTTGCTCGCTTCAAGGAACCGGCCCCCATCGTCGCAGCTCTTCTCGGTGGTTCGCAAGCACCGCCCTTAGATCGGCATGTCAAGCCATACCTTCGCCAGATCGGCGCCGCTTCTAAGCGCCCGGGGGCTCCGCCAGGCTAGGCTGCGCCTTTGGCTGACCTCACCTTCAACTTGGAGGATCATCCCGCCTCCACCGCCTGCTAGGGTGTGCTCCCGATGTTGTGCGCACCCACCATCTGCCACGTATCCATCACCAAGACACTCGTTGACGGCGGCGCCGGCCTCAATGTGCTCTCCGTCGAGGCCTTCAGCCTCCTTCACGTACCGATCGAGCGGCTCCGACCCAGCAAGCCCTTCTTGGGGGTTGGCGGAGGCCCCGCTCGCTCCCTGGGGCAGATTCGCCTCCCCGTGACCTTCGGCACACGCGACAACTACCGCACGGAGCTCATCGACTTCGACATCGCCCGCATTGGCCTCCCGCACAATGCCATCCTCGGGTACCTAGCTCTGGCCCAGTTCATGGCAGCAACCCATCCTGCTTACAATCTCATGAAGATGCCGGGGAGCCAGGGTGTCCTCACCAACAAGGGGGCCGCTAAGGAGGCCCTGGCGGCGCTCAAGCTTGCCCTCAAGGCCGCCGCGACAACACGGCCCACCGACACGGATACTCCAAGGCCAAGCGAGCCGCACCAACCAAGAAGAAGTAGTTCTTCACTCAGGACAAGGCAGAAACCAAGCAAGTGTTGGTAGAGGAGGATGGGTCCTCAGGGGCAACCTTTACCATAGGCGCCAACCTCGAGCCTGCTCAGGAGGAGGCGCTAGTGAAGTTTTTGCGTGCAAACACGGGAGTGTTCGCGTGGGAGCCCGATCAGCTGGTAGGGGTCCCAAGAGAGGTAATAGAGCACCACCTGAAGGTGTGCCCCAACGTATGCCCTGTTAAGCAGAAGGCAAGGCGGAAGTCCATGGAGAAGCAAGCTTTCATCTTCCAAGAAACCCACAAGTTGGAGGCTACATGTGTCATTCGCGTGGTTCGGTACCCCGAATGGCTGGTGAACCCCGTGGTCATCCCCAAGAAAGGCGGGAAGGAGTGGATGTGCGTCGATTTCACCAACCGCAACAAGGCCTGCCCCCAAGATCCGTTCCCGCCTCCACACATCGACTAGATCGTCGACTCCACCGCCGAGTGCGACTTGCTATGCTTCCTGGATGCATTCTCATGATATCACCAGATCAAGATGGTGGTAGAAGATGTGGAGAAGACGTCCTTCCTGACCCCGTGTGAGGTGTACTGCTACACTTGCATGCCGTTCGGGCTGCGCAACATGGACGCAACCTTCCAGCGACTTATGCACATCGCCTTAGGGCGGCAGCTCAGGAGAAACGCTCAAGCCTACGTCGACGACATCATGGTGAAGTCTCGGGAGGCAGGGACCTTGATCCAAGACCTAGAGGAGACCTTTGAAAGCCTTCGCCAGGTGGACTTGCGGCTCAATCCGGAGAAATGTGTGTTTGGCGTCCCTTCCGGCAAGCTGCTGGGTTTCCTGGTGTGCCACAAGGGGATTGATGCCAACCCAGAGAAGGTCAAGGCCATTAAAGAGATGAGTCCACCATAGACCCTCAAGGAAATGTAGAAGTTGGCTGGTCAGGTGACTGCGTTGGGGCACTTCATCTCCAAGCTAGGAGAGCGCGCCCTGCCCTTCTTCAAGCTGATGAAAAAGAAGGGCCCGTTCGAGTGGACCCGGGAGGCCGACCAAGCTTTTCAAGACCTCAAGAGATACCTGACCAGCCCTATAGTGATGGTGGCGCCACCACCTCGCGAGGCCCTAGTGCTCTATCTTGCCGCCACCCCGCACTCAGCCAGCGTGGCTCTGGTGGCGGTTCGGGAAGAACACCAAGCCAAGGGCGCATCGCGCCGTGCCATGCCTCCAACAGAGACAACGCAAGACCAGACGGGTGCTAGAAGGGTCGCAACAGCAGCGGCAGAGGATCAGGCTCGACAGGACGACACCCCCAAGATCGCGAAGACTTCGGGAAGTGACCAAGCATCGGGGGCTCTAACTCCTCAGGAGGCACCCCGGCTTCCAGAAGACGTGAACCTCATCAGCACGCCTACCCTCGTCGAGCACCCGGTATACTTCGTCAGCATGGTGTTGTAGGACGCAAGAGCGCGGTACCCCATGCCTCACAAGCTCCTACCCGCGCTCCTAGTGGCCTTGTGAAAGCTGCGGCACTACTTCCAAGGCCACCCCATCAAGATCGTCTCAGCTTACCCATTGGAGGGAGTGCTCAGGGGCCCCAACTCTGTCGAAAGAGTCACTAAATGGGACATCGAGTTGCAACCATTCCAGCTGGAGTTCAGTACTACCAGGGTCATCAAGGGGGCGCGCTCACTGATTTCATGGTAGAATGGATAGACGCCCCGGCGCTCGAACAAGGAGAAGATCGGTCCCTCTTGCCGGTAAGCGAGGCGCCTGACGGCTGGGTCATGTATTTCGATGGTGCCTTCGCGTGCCAGGGCTAGGGGATTGGAGCAGTACTCATCTCGCCCACTTAGGACAAGCTCTACTATGCCGTGCAGCTTTGCTTCCAGCAGGGCGAGAAGGTCTCGTAGACGGCCTGAAGGATACAGCAGCGCTGGGGTGAAGTGTCTCACTATCAGGGGCGACTCACAACTCCTCATCAACTTCTCCAACAAGGTATACGAGCCAAAGGACGAGCACATGGAAGCATACCTCATGGAGGTGCGCAAGATGGAGAAGCAATTTTTGGGCCTCACTACAAAAAAAGACACAACCGTGACATTTTGGGCCAAACGAATTTTTTTCTGTCATACATATGACACTTCTATGACGATAATTGTGACAAAACCCGGTATCATCATAGATGTGGTGGGCTCCTACTTCTATGACAAAAAATCATGAAAGAAAATGGGCTTTTCGTCCTGGGCGGGCCGGAGACCCAGCTGCATGACATTCTTTGGGCCGTCCATGACGGAAAAAACCATGGTAGAAGCGAGGGGAGGAAAATTTTGGGGAGTTCCCGGTTACAGTGGGAGGTCGGGGGCCGAGCGATGCGCGTTTCTCTCGTACACATACGCGCGTGTGTGCGAGGCATTGGCTCTAACTGAACCCGAGCGAGGCGTTGGGCTCTAACTGAACCCGAGCGATTGCACTGCAGGCTATGTGTTACTGAACCCGAGCGATCGATCGATGGATGTTAATTGAACCCGATCGAGCAATTCCTTCGCTACCGCTACTAACTGAAGCCGGCATTGCGGGGGGTTTGGATGAACAGTGAGCGGTGGCGTTGCCTCTGGATGAACAGGACCCCGTGGTGTGGTGGAGGGCTGGATGAACAGTAGATGGTGGAGGGGTGGTTGAACAGGACCCCGTGGTGTGGAGGGCTGGATGAACAGTAGACGGTGGAGGGGTGCCCGTGGAGGGGTGGTTGGAGAGTAGCCGGTGGAGTAGCGCGTGGTGGAGGTTGGATGAACAGGAGCCCGTGGAGGCTGGAGGAGGTCGACGGTAGCCCGTGGAGGCTGGAGGAGGTCGACGGTGGAGATGATCAGTATCCCATGGAGTCACGTTTTGCGGTATGCCACACCCCTCCCGATGAACAGGACTCCCGTTTCGACCGTAGCGCTCCAACACAAGTCCGCTTCATCCGTTTTGCGGTATGCCACACCCCTCCCGATCAACAGGACCCCTGTTTCAACCGTAGGAGGTCCATTTCCTCTGTTTTGCAGCACTCCTGACCCCTCCCGATCAACAGGACCCCGTTCCGAATGTAGGAGGTCTGTTTCCTCCATTGTGCGGTACGCCAGGCCTCATTTCCATCGCCTGTTCCGTTCAAGCCCTCCCGATGAACACGACCACGCATTTCGTTCTGACCCAGCCGGTTGGCTCCCACGCGTTCTGTTGCCTCCCGATGAACACGACGCATTACGTTGCCTCCCCATGAACACGACGCATTCCGTTGCCTCCCCATGAGCACGACGACGACGCAGTTTCTCTGTTCTGACCTAGCCATGTACACGAGCCCTGGTCATACGTATGCGCGAGTAGGCGTTCGTGACCCCTCCCGTATGTACACATATGTGGCCGTATTTTCTTTCTTGCACCCTGGCCATTGTACGTACGTGTACATGCTACGTGCACGCCTCTACTACGACACGTACGTGCCTCTACTACGACACGTGCGCGCCTCTACATCCACCAGTATATATGTACATACACGTTCATGACCAGAATGACAACGCTACGTACACTTCGACCAGGTGGGTCCCGACTGTCAGGCACTTCCTTGCATGTGAAGATGTAGTTGGTGGGTCCCAGCAGTCAGGGGGCGAATCATTTTTTTTGCCCGGACACACTTCCTTGCGTGCGAAGATCTAGCTGGTGGGTCCCAGCAGTCAGGGGCAAACATTTTTTTTGTGAAATACGATGGCCTGTCCGGTAGGTCCCCACTGTCAGGTGGAGGAATAATTATTTTGCATGTAATAAGGAGGCACTTCCTTGCTGCGGTTGTGGACCCAGCTGTGAGCCTCTCCACGTACAGTCCACGTCCAATGGAAGTCGTTCCTTGACCATGTTGACCACGCCGCGCCGAGAGCACCATGGTGGCGGACAATGGCGAGGCCTAGGAAGGGGACGACGCGGAGCCGGGGAAGACGCGACAGTGGATGCCCACCCGTAGAGGAGTACGAGGGTTCACTGGCTCACTGCAGTGTGAGGCTGTCGTCGCCGCAGAATAACAGGGGGTGTGGGTGAGTAGAGGGATGGCTTGGCTAGCGGTGGGAGTAGTAGGGGGTGGTGAGGCCTCCGCCGCATCGCAGCCGGCCACGGGAGGCAGGAGCACGAGGCACGACCGGCACTGGTTTGGGTGGCTGGAGCAAGAAGACCAGAGGTTGAAGAAGCACTACGGCCGTTGGATGGACATCGTAAGGTCACTGGAGCTAGAATCGTGCATATTGACTAATTTGACAAAGCCCTCCGTCCCCGTCAACTTAGTAGGCCCACAAGTCAGCCTGCCACTACACTAGGTCCCAGCTAACAGGAGGAGTATTCATTTTTTTGTGTGTAATAAGGAGGCACTTCCTTGCGTGCGAAGATATAGCTGGTGGGTCCGAGCTGTCAGCGGTGGTAACGTTTTTTTCGTGAAATACAGAGGCCCTTTCGATGGGTCCCTGATGTCAGGTGGAGGAATCATTATTTTGCATGTAATAAGGAGGCATTTCCTTGGGTGCGGCCATGGATCCAGCTGTCAGCCTCTCCACGTACAGTCCACTTCAAATGCATGTCAGTCGTTGACCACGTTGACCAGGCCGCGCCGAGAGCACCAGGGCGGTGGACGATGGCGAGGCCTAGGAAGGGAGCGACACGGAGGCAGGGAAGACTCGGCAGTTGTTTCCCACGCGGAGGGGATTACGACTGTACGAGGGTTTATTGGTTCGTCTACCATCGCGGGAGAACAACAGCAGGTGTGGGTGAGTAGAGGGATGGCTAGGCCAGCGATGGGAGTACGGTGGGTAGGTGAGGCCTGCGTGGTAGCACAGCCGGCCGCGGGGAGGATGGAGCAGGCAGTCCCGCCGGCGCTTGTTTGAGTGGCTAGAGCAGGAAGAGCAGATATTGAAGAAGCACGACGGCTGTTCGATGGACATCCAACAGTCACTACTTGTGCGTCAACCTTTTTTTAGGAAAGCCTCAAATATGTCGAAAACATCATACAACCCATCTTCCATTATTTCTAATAATTTACATCCCATTTTCTAATTCTTAAGGTTTTTTTGGAGCCCATATTCTTTTTGTTAGCATTACAGCCCATATTGTGGCCACAGTTAAAAAATTATACGAAATTTTGCATATTTCGATGCGGTCCGAACTGTTTTTAATCCCGAAATTTCGACTCACATTCAAACTGATTTTAAAAATAAATATATGTCAATATAAAATCCAACAAATTCTCCATGCATAAGAATTAATGTAATTTAGAATCTCGAAATGAAAAAAAGATATTTGAAACTAATTGCCGATTTGATGTGTTTTAAAAATGTACAGCCCATTTTTCTCATTACTGATGGGCCATTTTCTCGGCCAGCCGAATGAAAGTCTCGTCATCTTGAAAGATTTCCAGCCCAACGGGCCTGACAAAGCGACTTACTGGGCAAATCACAAAAAAACTGGGCTGTGGCCGTGGATCCAGCTGTCAGCCTCTCCATGTACAGTACTCTTCCGATGGAAGTCGTTCCTTGACCACGTTGACCACGCCGCGCGGAGAGCACCACGGCGGTGGACGATGGCGAGGCCTAGGAAGGGGACGACATGGAGCTGGGGAAGACGCGGCAGTGGAAGCCCGCGCAGAGAGGAGTACGAGGGTTCACTGGTTTGGCTGCAGTGTGAGGCTGACATCACCGCAGGGCCTGGCCAGCGGTGGGAATAGTAGGGGGCGATGAGGCCTCCGCGGCAGCACAGCAGGCCACAGGAGGCAGGAGCATGCGGCACGACCGGCGCTGCTTTGGGCGGCTGGAGCAAGAATACCAGAGGTTGAAGAAGCACTACGGTCGTTGGATGGATATCGTACGGTCACTGGAGCTAGAATCGTTCATATTGACTAAGTTGACAAAGCCCTTCATCCCCATCAACTTAGTAGGCCCACAAGTCAGCCTCCCACCAAGGTGGGTCCCAGGTAGCCAGGGGAGTATTCATTTTTTTGTGCGTAATAAGGAGGCACTTCCGGTGGGTCCGAGCTGACAGCGGGGGAATGTTTTTTTGCGAAATACGGTGGCCCGTCAGGTGGGTCCCAGCAGTCAGGGGGCAAACGTTTTTTTCACAAAATATGGTGGCCCGTCCAGTGGGTCCCTGCTGTCAGTTGGAGGAATCATTATTTTCCGCGAAATAAGGAGGCACTTACTTGCTGTGGCCATGGACCCAGCTGAGACTCTCCACGTACAGTATACTTCCGATGGAAGTCATTCCTTGACCATGTTGACCTCGCCGCGTTCCGTTGCATGCATGCGTCCATGGGCGTGGTGCGTCCCCACTGTCAGCCTCTCACGTACAGTCATCTTCTGATGACTCTCGGTTATTGTCCACGTTGACCACACCATGTCGAGCGCACCTAGACTAGAATAACCCGGAGATGGGGAAGACGGGGAAGTGGAGTCGCATATGGAGAGGAGTGGGAAACTTCACTGGTTCGGGTGCGCGGCAGCACAGTCGCGGTGCCGCCCACGGGAGACAGGAGCAAGAACAGAGGTTGAAGAAGGAGCAAGGTTGTTGGATTAACATCCAATGGTGCAGCTGCTAGAATCATTTGTTGATTAAGTTGACAAAGCAATGCGTACACATCCGCTTAGTAGGCCCACAAGCCAGTCACCAAATCTGACGGGTCCCAGCTGTCAAAGGGATGAATAATTTTATTCGCAAAACAAGGAGGCACTTCCTTCCGTGCGAAGATACAGCCGGTGGGTCCTAGATGTCAGGTGGAGGAAACATTTTTTCAGCTTAATAAGGAGGAACTTTCCTTACGTGCGACCACGGACCTCGTGGGTCCCAGCCGTCATGCTCTCGACGTACAGTCCTCTTCCGATGACTCTCATTTGTTGACCACGCCGCACCAAGCGCAGGGGGCGGTGGACGATGGTGAGGCCCCGGACGGGAACGACTAAGAGATGGGAAAAAGTGGCAGTGGAGTCACAGATTGAGAGGAGGAGAAGGGTTATAACTAGTTCTGTTGTGGCGTGGGGCTGCAGTCTATGGAGAATAACAAGACGTTTGGAGGAGTGGAGGGATAGCCTGGCTGGCGGTGGGGTAGTACTTCATAGCGATGCGTGCTAAGCAAAGCCGCTCGCCGCCGGAGGCCGGACCATGCGGTCCTGGCGACGCTGGAGGAAGAAGATGAGAGATTGAAGGTGCAAGCCGGCCGTTGGATATAAATCCAATGGTTGTGGATGACACAATCATTTGTTGACCAAGTTGACAGCGCCCTGCTTAGGATTCGACCTATTGGCCCACATGTCAGCCTGCAAAAATGTGGCATATATTTAACCCATGTTTTCTAGAATGTACAGTCCATTTGGTGGGCTGGGTGAACAAATAATTTCGCGTCAATCGGGTCCATTTATATTTTCTAAGAAATCCCAGCCCATTTGCATTTCCTTGAAATACACGTATTAGGTGGGCTCGTTATATATGTAATGTTATGTTAGAAGGAGCAATTAATATCAAAGAATAAACCGGAGAGGCACATTTTTTATATATATAATTAAGAAATTAGCGAGTTATTGCTCAAAATAAAAATGAGCACGTTATTATTAAATTGGTCCTGAAAATCTTCGCAAGCTTTTGTACGCAATCACCAGGATTTTCCTTGCCTGTGAGTGAAAAACAACCAGGATTTTCCTTGCCAACTTCCTTTAAACATTTACTTTTATAAGTTAATAACACGTGGGATGTTTTTATAATGTATATATAAGTCTCTATAAAATATACGATAATAGTAATTATATAAATATTTCCCTAATAATAAAGTACGGATTGACTCTTTGGGTTCACCGTCACAATACGCTTCTTTCCGTGAATTTACGCTTTCAGTTTTTTTCCGTTAGTTTTGATCGACAGTCCGTCCAATTGCTGCGAGGCGGTACTAAAAACTTTGTCCATCCAATTAGTCCACATCCACATTCTCTTATTGGGCATGCACGCATGTTTCGGCCTGCATGCACGCTTCTGTATCTATACCTTACCTGATTTTCACACATGTACTTGGAGTAATCCCACCACGATTGCTTACATGAAAGTCTACCAGTTTATATACCTGGAAAATTGCATATCAACAACGAGCCTCTTGAATCGACAACCACAGAAAGAGAACGAAGGGAAATTGTACAACAAAACGGCAGTCCGGCGTGAAGCTATTCAGTCCGGTGCTCGCCGGGGTGAGGAAGCGAAGGCGCAGCGGCATATGCCTGCGATGCAGCCTGTTCCACACGCTGGCCACCTCTACACCACGCACGACATGGACACGAGCGCAGCGAAAGGGTGGCTTTGAGGCTCGTGGTGGACCGGATCCAGTGAGGGGAAGGTCGGATCTGTCGGCTTGAAGAGGGAGGTGTGGAGGAGCACGTGGGATAGAGGGCGGAGGAGGATGGAGGCGGAATGCCGAGGTCGGGCTGTGGACTCGGAGTGGAGGAGCCATGGAGAGGCCCGGGAGCCACCACGGCAGCCACGAGAGCGAGATGGGCCTGGCCATGCTCGGCGCTCGTCAGCCAACTTCGTGTTTCTCTGCTGATGATCCTTGACCACCTGCTGCCCGGGGTCGGCTACATGCTGTTATCTTAGTTTGCTTGGTAGTTTCATTCTTGCATAAGATTAGACCTAGCCGTGTAGATGCAGATGGACATTGGAGGTACATTGTTGGCACTGGCGACTTGGATAAAAATATTTTTGTATGCACTGCGAGTGGGTCAGTCTATATACACTTAAATATTCACATTCAGTTTCCTTCAGTTAGACGACAGCAAGGAGAAAATGCACTCCTTTTTTCTGAAAAAATATCATAAGGGACATCTTTTGGAAGAACGACGAGCCATGTTGGCCATAGTTGGAGTGAACTAATTACAACTTTTTTCTACCAAATAATCAAATATAACACTGGTTCACAAAAAACCGAAACCATGAGAAATGTTGTTGTTGGATGTCAGTGCGCATCATATATCCTCTTGGCCATGCCGGTCATAACAGCAACAACTTTCTTCAAGATGGTGATGCTCATATTGTCAGTCATTCTCACTGTGGTGCCTGAGACAAAAACTCCTAAGGCAGTTTGGTAATTTATGATGTTATTACACCGGAGCACATGTAATGACAGACCCCGTAAAGAAGAATAGAACGTAAGTGCGTGCCATATTTTTTCCCGATGGAACACACGGGCCCTTATGCTAGTATATATAATGTGATAGAAGGCAAAACATAAATTGGACACCGCATTACTTATATAAGAGACCTGCATTTTATACCCCACAGTAGGCATACTAACAAGTTCACACACAAATACAACAAAAAAGGTAAACATTCATATCAAACTCAGGTTCACCGGACACGTTCATATTCATAGCCAACATTCACTATAAACAACTCAAAAGATTCATATATACACAAGCTCATCATATCTATGCATCCAAATGATTGATAGATCACATGACAATATTCATACATAATTCACAAAAAGATTCAGATATACACATGTTTAGTATGTTTATGCATCCAAATGATTGAGATCATAGCCAATATGATCCATGGACGAACTTTAATTACCTTGGGTACATACTGGTAAATGTTGTTCAATTGGAGGTACTTCTTGCTAAAATTAGTTCTTGTACGAGTAAACTTTCGAATAGTGGCCTCGTGCCGAAGGAGGTTTGAGCAACTTGTCCACTACTTTCATCCAACTAGTTTACTGGCTCATCTTGGTCCTGTATCACGCCAAAATTCTACATTGCAGACGAGAAAGGAGGCGGTTGAGAAAATGAACCACCCAAAATTTTTGTGCTGTTCAACTGAAATGGAGCATCCTTAGCGTGCAGACTGATTAAGTGCCAGATGAATATACGTGTCAACCAACTTGTCTAGAATATTTAGACTCCATGCCATATAGTTTGCTACCATATGTGCCGATAACCAAAATGCACAAGTTGGGACCAAAGACTGGACTGCGTTTTTCTGGGCTATGCACCAAGCAATATTTTTAGCGTTCACTCTCCTAATACATGGAGTTTGACCATCGGTTGACGCCGGTTGATACTCGAATGAATATAGGCACTTCTTGTCAACATCGATGCTTGTCTGAGTGAACTTTGGAGTACATAGCAGTAGCATAAGTACCTGTCCATCTGATCATTTTGTGCAGTTCTACTGAAATCACCCGATGTAATGATTTTGTGCCTGCGATACGACCGGGGTAGACCAGGATAATTTTGTGCATGGCAAGTGGACCAGGATGGTCGACGTCCCACATGTCAGCGAATGAAAGTATTCTTTCCGATATAGAGGACGAGCAACGAGTATTCATTGTTTATTTTTGATGAAAGCTATTGTCTCCACTGTTATGACGAGGAGTGTGAAAAACGGCAGCCCAGTTAACTTGGCATGTGCACCACTCCCTCCTTCCTCATGTAATGCCCAGGTTACAGCCTTTTCTCACTTTCTCTCTATCTATTTCCTCTCAAATGTTTTTTACCTTTCTTTTTTAAGACACAATTGTTTTTATGCCTTTTTTAGAATTATTTTTTATACCTAGGAGCACGTGTAGAGACAGGCTCTTGCAGAGCCCACTCCTTGACTTTGTCAATGCCTCTCTCTCCACCACATAAGGAGTACTACTTGCTATGCATGCATGCGGCGAGTAGCTGGCATCTTGAGGGGCCAGGGCGGTGAGAGCGGGCTCCAGAAGCGGTCCGGACTCCAGCATGGCCCACCTCACATTATCACCATATATTTCTTGGAGTCCGTGCGTGGAGGGCGGGTGATCTCTTCTCCCTCCCCATTTCTCTCTTCTCAGCCGACGCCCGCCGAGCGATTAGATTTCGTCTATCGATGGTTTATTCAATTACGGTCCCACGTGTCAGTGAAATTGCAAGACAATGCGTGTCCCCTCTAGTGAGCAGCGTGCGAGCCGGACTGTTGGGGTTACGACGCGTACGAGTCGTAAGTGTGCCGCCTTTTCCTTTAGAACTTGCGAAGTGTAACATTTTTGCGCGATCGATCGATAGAAATCCAGAACAAAATGACGAGGGTGGTGCTTTCCCGCTTGTCAGGCAGGCTATTTCGAGTGATATGACGTGCTACAGTGCCGTCCACTTGCTCCGTTTTATGTAAGCAAGAGTTTACGCTCTTACGCGGGAGGAGTGCGAAATACCGCGGATCTGATTTTGATCGAGGGATAACTGTTCCCTGCCAAATAATGGAGGATTGTTAGCGATTATAGCATGATAGTTAGGGCATCTCCAGTGCTGGCCCACAAATTTACACCAGCATCTGTCCGAGGACACTGATGGATGCCATCCGATGCTGCCCGCATACCTTTCGACAACTATATGAACTAACTGGACGAAATTCGTCCAAACAAAGCAAATTTCAAATTAACCGGATGAAATTCATTACATTTTGAAAAAAATCCTACAAATTGGACGAAATTCATTACATATTTGGCACAAACCGTACTAAAACCTACTGTAAACCTAATCTAAACGATCGCCGGTGCCCAACCACCATGTCCGGCCATGAACCCGAGAAAGTCGGCCATTGCCTTTGCCTCCTCCTCATCCGCCTCGATAACCTCCTCCTCCGGAGCACAAGGTTATGAAGATTTCCGCCTCCACGTCGCCGTCAAGCGGCTAATCGGCCGCCGATGTTTACCCCGCCAAGCTTGGCGTCGACTGAGTGGAGTAGCTGTGGCCTTCCCGGGACCAGAGCGGCGGCGACCTACCGTGTACTACTCTTCCTCACTGCCGACTGCGCCCGTGCATGCGCGCTGGCTTCGTGGTCGTGGCGGCGGAGGGCGGCCGGGGGGGTGGCGGCAATATCCTTCGTTTGCTCCTGCGACAGTACGTCGAAGAGAGCTTTGGAGCGCACCCAGAGCGGAGCCGCCGATGTCCCTCGTCTGCTCCTGCGACAGTACGTCCAAGAGAGCTTCGGAGCGCCAGGAGGCCATGGTTGAAGTGGTACCGACAGAATGAAGGGACCGGAGGAGAATAAGTGTGGTTCTTTGGCTATGGCTGGGAGCTGGGGCTCAAGTTAATATAGCAGGCGAATGGAAATGAGCCACGTCATACGGATGGACAACTAGTGACGGAGTAGGTTCGTCGGGCGTGAATGCGGACGCTGCTTCAGTGACTTAACTACAGATGCGTTTGGGTTACTGACATGTGGGCCCAACGGGCATCTGGCAGGCATGTGAGTGACACACCAATTGCACCTGCAGTTAAGTCCGGTGAATGCGGCATTGACATTCTGGAGAGACGGTGACCGTTTTAGGCGGGAAGCTTGCGCTAGCAATGCAAGGGGTTTCGGTGTGCAATGGCACTAAGATCGCTCGCTCACGATAGTACATACTTCATACCATACTACCATAGTACCCTCTCTAGCTTAGGCTGTTTTATAGATTGTCGTTGTTGAGGATGATATACATGAGCAAGGCGGTCCGAGTATGACCGTTGGTGTTGAGCCAGGTGAATACATGCTCGGCCTTCGTGTAGGCCTCCATTAAACGTCTAAACAGTAATGTCAGGCACTGCTGGGGCGCGCAGGTGATGGCCTCGCCGTTTGCATTGCGCCATGAGCAGGACTTTGATTTACAGGGGGACGTGCATGCATTAGCATGCTTTGACAGCGTGAGCGTGAGTGTCTGACGCGAAGTATTTCATTTTCATTTGGCTGACGAGGGTGCGTTGCAGCGACAAGTCCGTGGTTTCATTCCCCACATACGCATAATTTTGGTTTTTACAGTATTTCTTTCTCCATTGACAGGTAGGCCCGCGTAGATAGATAAAGAACACGAGCTGATGAGGTGCATGCGGACTGTTTGACTGGTCAACCAGACAAATACGGACCTATACGCTGAGCCAGTGACCGTATAATCACCATATCTCATATACAATGATCAAAGTGAGCTATCAAGACAAGTTCGATGACCGCCAATGCATTTTACTCGGTAATAAATGACCAGGACTGAAGGGGAATCCAAATTTGCTTCATCTTCTGTCCTTGAGCTCTTGACAAACCAATGCACTATACGATTGTTCGGCCACTCCACCCCAGAGCTCTCACCAAGCGTCGTTCATGCCACCGCGCCGCACACTAACCGGTAAGGCAGCGATGGCATCCCGCCGCGCCGAGTTCCTCGCCGCCCACGACCGCACACAAAATGGTAGGGAAGAGATGGCATCCCGCCATGCCGCCGCTCGCGACCTCACAACTATGTGGAAGGAATTTGAAGATGCCAAGCCGAATGGGCGGTAGAGCAAGAGGCGGCCAAAGACACACAGAGGGAGCGGAAAAGTCAGAAAGCACTCAAGAAAAGAGAGGCCCGCCGCCGCAAGAAAGAAAAGGATGGACGCGCTGATCCGGAGAGGTCGGTGGAGATCCAAGCACGGTGGGGTGTCGCCGACAAAGCCGGGAAGGAGAACGACGGCGTCTGGCCATCATGTGAGAAGTAGTAGTACTAGTAGTTAGTGTGTGTGTCTGTGTCTGAGTACAAGCATGTACCATATCTTCTGATCCTTTTCTGGCTTATGGTTAGTAAGGGACTTTTGTTATATGCTTTGAGTAGATTCATGCCATGCCTTTGTTTCCTATGATATAATCCTATAGCATGTTGTTATCTTGCTCTAAACATTGCTTCCTGATGTTAATTCCTGGCATGTTGTTATTTTCACCAAGTCTGTGATGCTGATATCTTTTGCTCTTTTGCCATGCTTGTTTTAACATGCTCTTGTGTGATTTAGCCATATCTCAGTGTTCATCTTTTGTCAAGCATCTTGAGTAGATCACTGCCATGCGTTTTTTTGCTATGTTGGAGAGCAGTAGCTTAGTTTCTTGTTGCATTCTAGTTGGCATCATGCTGTTTTATCGTAGAATTGTGCCATTCCTGTGTTGCTTGCCATTTGCATACCGTGCATCCGATTCCGGTGATCTTTATATCAATTTCGATAGAAATCAACTCATCTTTCCAACGGCGCACTTGGTTTGCCAAGTTGAGGCCTGGTTCAATCTTTTCCTTCTGGAGCAAGCATATGCATTGCATATCACATCCCGTATATCATGCCATGTTTTGCATCATGTTGCTTGCGCATTGCACCATGATTGATTGTTGGTCTTTTTGCTTGTGTGTTTGCCTTGGGTAGAGCCGGGAGATGAGTACGTGATCGAGTAACCCGTTGAGTACGCTAACGAGGATCAAGCTTTCGTCAACTCGGAGAACTTTGCAAGAAAGAAGGCCATACCATCGAAATCACTTCTATCTTTGCTTGCTAGTTGCTCGCTCTTTAGCTATGCTGCAATACCTACCACTTGCTATATCATACCTCCCATATTACCATGTCAAGCCTCTAACCCACCTTGTCCTAGCAAACCGTTGTTTGGCTATGTTACCACTTTGCTTAGCCCCTCTTATAGCGTTGTTAGTTGCAGGTGAAGATTTGAGTTTGTTCCATGTTGGAACATGGATAATGTTGGGATATCATTATTATTATTTATTTACTTTAATGCATCTATATACTTGGTAAAGGGTGGAAGGCTCGGCCTTATGCCTGGTGTTTTGTTCCACTCTTGCCGCCCTTGTTTCCGTCATACTGGTGTTATGTTCCTTGATTTTGCGTTCCTTACACGGTTGGGTGTTATGGGAACCCCTTGACAATTTGCTTTGAATAAAACTCCTCCAGCAAGGCCCAACCTTGGTTTTACATTTTCCTAACAACCTATCACCTTCCCTTGGGTTCCGCAAACACAAGGGTCATCTTTATTTTAAACCCCCAGGGCCAGTGCTTGTCTAAGTGTTGGTCTGAACCGAGTAGACTGTGGGGCCACCTCGAGGAAACTTGAGGTTTGGTTTTACTTGTAGGATGTCTCATCCGGTGTTGCCCTAAGAATGAGATATGTGCAGCTCCTATCAGGATGTCGGCGCATCGGGCGGTCTTGCTGGTCTTGTTTTACCATTGTCGAAATGTCTTGTAACCGGGATTCTGAGTCTGATCGGGTCTTCCTGGGACAAGGAATATCCTTCGTTGACCGTGAGAGCTTGTGATGGGCTAAGTTGGGACACCCCTGCAGGGTTTGAACTTTCGAAAGCCGTGCCTGCGGTTATGGGTAGATGGGAATTTGTTAATATCCGGTTGTAGAGAACTTTACACTTAACTTAATTAAAATGCATCAACCGCGTGTGTAGCCGTGATGGTCTCTTTTCGGCGGAGTCCGGGAAGAGAACACGGTCTCGTGTTATGCTTGAACGTAAGTAGTTTCAGGATCACTTCTTGATCATTTTAGCTTCTCAACCATGCTTTGCTTCTCTTCTCGCTCTCATTTGCGTAAGTTAGCCACCATATATGCTAGTGCTTGCTGCATCTCCACCTCACTACCCTTTTCCTACCCATAAGCTTAAATAGTCTTGATCGCAAGGGTGTGAGATTGCAGAGTCCCCGTGACTCACAGATACTTCCAAATAGTTTCAGGTGCCGATGACACTGTGCAGGTGACGCAACCGAGCTCAAGGAGGAGCTCGATGAAGATCGTGTTCATTGTGTTGTTTCGTTTATTTTCGATCAGTAGAGGAGCCCAGTTGGGGCGATCAGGGATCTAGCATTAGGGGTTGTCTTTCTTTATTTGGTTCCGTAGTCGGACCTTGATTGTATTCTGGATGATGTAATGCTATAATTATGTATTATGTGAAGTGGTGATTGTAAGCCAACTCTTTATCCCTCTCTTATTCAGTACATGGATGTGTAAAGATTACCCCTCTTGCGACAAGCCTACTATGCGGTTATGCCTCTAAGTCGTGCTCCGACATGTGGGAGATATAGCCGCATCATGGGTGTTACAGGTCCTCTTTCATCCTCCTGCAGTTGTTCCCCCAGCGCAGCCTGTCATTCATATTGGGCAAGTTCTTACAGTGTTTGGACCGGTTCTGCCACCTGAGATGCAACGGACCCGCAGCTTTGCTAGTATGATGCACTAGTTTGACACTATTACAATACCCAAGCCAATTCTGCAACCAATGCTGAGGTATCTCATGCTTTCCAACAAATCATGGGATATCAGTCTTCCTGAAGATGCCCCTATCACACCCTAGCTAGTTCATGCATTAGAGTGTTGCATCATGTTTAATTTCCTAGAAAACTGAAATGGGGATGACAGAACCCCCAGCACCCCCTGGAACAACTAGGGTTTACTAAAAACTTTTTCAATGAACCTGAAACGCCCTTCTAAAAAGTGCACCCTTTTTGTTTTGGGTTAAAACCTTTGACAAAAATGGTGCACACTTTTCTAGGACATATTAAGGTCAATGGATTAATTCATATAGTATTTGCATTTGGGCAGTTAAATCTTATAAAATATTTTAAATGCTCAAATAATCCGTCGGTGGGAACGACTCCTATGGGATCACAAGAATCCCTACTACGGTTGCCGGGCGCGGGGTCGTGAGAAGAGCAGATCAAACAGATAGCACACGGTTCGTTTATCGAGGTTCGGGCTGCGAGGATGCGTAAAACCCTACTCCTGCTTTGGTGGATTGTATATTTGTGTTCTTGAGCTAGCTATGGGGGGTGAGGAGCTCCAAAAAGCCAAATCCTCCTCCTGGTCACCTCGGGCCTCCTTTTATAGGAAAGGGGTTGCCACAGTGGCACACAGGAGGTGGAAAGGGTACGGTGATGCGAGGTTATCCCTCGCATTACATGACAAGGCACATTTAATGCGTCTTGCCCAGGTGTCCTTGCTTTATCGGAGACGGGGGAGAGCCCTGTCTCATCCGTCGCCGCTCCCTCTCGTGTTGACACGCGCCCTCGCCAGCGGCGCCCGCGCTGCCATGTAGGCAAGCAGGCAGCTGAGGTGGCGCAATGGTGGGTCTCCACGAAGATCCGCATGCCCCCATGCAGGTGCCTGCCTAGCTGGTTGGGTCGGCAGCTGCATGCGAATGGCGGTGGAGGTTTGATTGGCATGGGCCTGATGGTGGCCCTGCGGGTGTTCTTGGCAAGGGCCTTGCCGTGGCGCCTGCTGTCATCCCCGGCAAGGCTCTTGCCCGGGGCCTTGTGGTCCTCCTTGGCTGGGATCCCGCCAAGGATCATCATCTTCTAAAGGGTGTATCTGATCTTGAATGTCTTCACAAAGATCTGCATGCCACCACGGGTATGTCTCCCGAATCCTTGCCCCATGGGGGCAGTGGACTCAAGGGTGACTCACTTCGTAGGTGTGGGGCGAGCTGCCACGGCAAGGGTCTTTCCGGGTTTTCTAAAACCGCCTCCCGAGAAGGATCTTGCCGGGGGGTCCGCTTTGTCCCCTTTGCCCTTTGTGGTCTTGGTCTTGGCATCGTTTTGCTTCTCCTGAGCTTCGGCCTTACCTTGGCTCACCTCCCTTGCCTTGCTCAGTGTGGTGGTGCCCATGGCTTAGACTGCCCGTGCACAGTTCTAGGGGTACAAAAAGTGTACCCCTCTTTTTGTACACCGACAGGAGCCCCCGGGCCTGGGCCACACGTAAGCGCAGTCGCGTCGTTGGGCTAGGCCCAAAAACGGTGTGCGGGCAGGTGGGGCTGTTTTTACCGCGGTAAGTCTCTTCGCTTGCGGCGCTTCCCATGCTTCCCGTGCGTGGCGCGGCGTGGGGAGGCATGTGTGACGTGGGTGGCATGCGTGGGGCTGAGCTCTGCATGCATGCGTCACGTCGTAGTAAAGGGGGCGGTTCGCGCCTTCCCCATAAACGGAGGGAGGCGTGGAGGCGCGGCCCATTTACTGAACGGGGCCGAGGCATGGTGGGGAGAGGTCGCCTCACCCGTCGCCTCGGTCCCGCACGCCTGCCACGTGGCTCTCATGCGCTTGGGGTGGCGAATGGTGGAGGCGGGAAACTGGGCCGCCGTGGGATGGGGCGGCGGGTCGGTCTCAGTTCCCTGCGCCTTCCGCGTCTTGATTGGCTGAGCGGGGCGGCCGAGCCCCCACCCCGTTCCTTTATAAAGAGCGGGAGGGGGGATGGAGTCCCGCATTCCTTCATCTCCTCCTTCCTTTAGCTTCTGCTCCCCCCTTCCATCCGCCATGGAGAGAGGGAATCCTGGTCCTTCAACGGTGGCGGCAAGGGTCACCGCTCGACAACGCGTCCTTCCTTCTCCTACACCCGCGGTGGCAGAGCCAGCCGCGAGGGGAAGGGGGAGGGGGCGAGGCCGAGGCCGAGGCGCTCGGGGAAGAGGAGGACGGGGCGGCGCACCGGCCTCGCCTCCACCAGCAGTTCCTCCCCCCATGGAGGGCCACGTTGGTGATGACCCTTGCGTGTTCTTCGTCAGGCTGCGCCGGCCGCCTCGCCGTCGCCTTCGTCTCCCGACTCCATTCACGCGGGAGATGGAGCTGGATCCGCTGGAGTCATTGTGGCTGCACATGAGGGGCTGCGGGATCAATGGCACACGGGCCCGCGTCGACTTCCCCGCCCCTCATGTGATGTATCTCCGTCGGGGATGGAAGACATTTGCCCATATCCACCGCTTGACGGAGGGGCTCACTCTCCATTTTAACTGATGGAGGGTGGCCTTCTCTCCGTCAAGGTCTTCAGGTGCTTTGGGACCCGTGCAAGGTGTTGCGTGGCGAGCTCTTCTGATAATGAAGACTCCTCCTCGGGCGGGAGTGACGAGGAGGACAGTGGCATCGACGACAAGGGTAGTAGTCGGCAGGATGACGGGTCCGATTAGGTGTCGGGTGCCGCTCCTTGCGGCACCGGCGACCCCATCATCCACGTCGCCGGCTCCCTGAACTTCTCGGGGTCATCTCCTTGGGCGGCTGGCGTTGGGAGGCTGCGGAAGAGGAAGAGGGCGGGCGGCAAGGCCGTCAACTCGGAGTACGCGGGCACCGACGCCTTCGACGCGTGCTGACGTCCCGCCGCCTTGTCTTCAAGCTCTGCTTCCGGCGCCGCCATCACCATCCAGCCTTTGGACGGCCACCGAGATGTTCTCTTGGTGTCTTCTGCCACCCGTTGCTCGCCTAGGTGCCCCTTTGCCCTTTTCGCCTCCTTGACCTGCCTCCTGAGGAGAGGGACACGAAAGGTATTATGGGCACCTTATCTCCTTTTAGTTTCTAAGCCTTTGGGCCTTAGCTGAATTTAAAACTTGTAATCCCATCATTCATGTTTTTCATTCCCAATGGACTGTACCTGAGTGGAATGTTTTTAATGAAAAAGGGATGCTTGTCGGGTCATTTGTTTGTGGGTAGAACCCACGACAAGGAGTAAATCCTTGATATCTTCAAGATAAACATTTCCTTGCCCGGCAACAGGCCTTGCCGTCTCCCCACTTCGCTCGACCTTCCTCACGCCTTTGGCGGAGGCAGGGATGAGGCGGGTTCTGGCTCCTTGTTTCATCCTTTCGCTGCCGCGACTACGACCAAACTTGGCCCCTGGAACGAGCCCTAGGGCCTAGAGTTATGGGAGCACGGTAGCTTAGGGGAAAACGAGGTTTCACATACCTCAGTCCATAATGGAATGCATGGTAAGGGATGAAGAACTTATCTGAAGATGCAGCCCCCGGCAACCCTGGTTCGCCGTGGGTGAATCTTTGCTCTTGCAGCCCCCGACAATGCTGGCTTGCCGGGGGCTAGATGCTGGTCTGTTCATCTTCTTTTCCTCCCCAAGTGGTTCGGCATGGATATCCGTGTGTCCTGTGAACCAAAGAAGAGAAAAGAAAGACAAAGAGACGCACACTCGACCTCTAAGCTAGGGGTTAGTCGCCGCTAAGCACTATCAACCCTAACCAAGGATGAGACTCGACCTAGCATGCATGCTATAACTTAGGGCGCCAGCGCTTCATTTATTTATGCTCAGGGTCTGCGCCCAGCTTTGTACAAAGAGTTACATGCATCATCAGCAATTCTTGTACAAAAGGTGGCTTGCCGTGGGGCCCGGCAAGCCGCGCCTCGTGGGTAAAACTTGCAAAGATGCTCAATGTTCTAGGAGTTACTCACCAGAACAGCATCTTCGGTCTCCAGGCGGACTGCGCCGGGCCTGGTGACTCGTATTACCCGATAAGGGCCTTCCCACTTTGGAGTCAACTTGTTGGAATTCTTGGCCGATTAAACGCGCCGAAGGACAAGGTCGCCTTCCTCAAGGCTTCGGGCATGAACCTTGCAGCTATGGTAGCGGCGCAAGGCTTGCTGGTAGCGTGCTGCTCTCACAGCCGCCCTAAGAGGATCTTCCTCAAGGAGCATTGCGCCATCTTGCCGCAGTTGCTCTTGCTCAAGCTCATCATAAGCGAGCACTCGAGGTGACCCGTATATGAGTTCAGTGGGGAGAACTGCTTCTGCCCCGTATACTAGGGCAAAGGGTGTCTGGCCGGTGGCTCGATTTGGCGTCGTCCTGATTGACCAAAGAACCGTCAGCAACTCATCAGTCCAGCGCCTTCCACTCTTGTGCAGCCTGTCAAAGGTCTTGGTCCTTAAGCCTCGCAGTACTTCAGCGTTTGCCCTCTCAGCTTGACCATTGCTTCGTGGGTGAGCAACGGAAGCGAAACAGACTTTGCTGCCGAGGTCTTGGATATATTGCATGAAGGTGCGGCTTGTGAACTATGTGTCGTTGTCGGTGATGACCCTGTTGGGTACACCAAAACGGCACACTAGTCCTTGAAGAACTTGACGGCTGACTGAGTTGTGACCTTCCTCACTGCCTCCACCTCCGGCCACTTTGTGAACTTGTCGATTGCAACGTACAAGTACTCAAAGCCCTCGACAGCACGGGGGAAAGGGCCCAGTATGTCGATCCCCCAGACCGAGAAGGGCCAGGAGAGAGGAATGGTTTGAAGGGCTTGAGCTGGCTGATGAAGCTTCTTTGAATGGAACTAACACGCTTCACACCTAGTGACTAGTGTCGTCACATCCTGGAGGGTAGTGGGCCAAAAGAAGCCTTGCCGAAATGCCTTGCCGGCAAGGGCCCTTGACCCGATGTGGGATCCACATATGCCTCCGTGTATCTCTGCCAACAGCTCCAGTCCTTCCTCCCGTGGGATACACTTAAATTTCACACCGTTCGGCCTCTTTCTGTACAGGACATCATCGACGAACTGGTACATGGTAGAGCGACGAGCTACTTTTTCCGCTTCTTCCTGCTCTTTAGGAAGTTCGCCTGTTTGGAGGAATCGGACGGTATGCTGTGCCCACGCTGGAGCCTGGGGCTCGACGGCGAGGACTAAAGGCATTTCCTCCATTATGGGAGCGGCTGTCTCGACGGCAAGAGCTTGACGCTCCGCCGGAGCTAGCCATCCCGTGGCGGGTTGAGTGTCCCCGGCAACATCCTTGTCGGCGGCTCCGGGGAGCTCGGCGGGAAAGTACTTGCCGGGTCCTGATTTCCTCCTCTTGTTCTGCTCTGTTGATGGATCAATGTATGGTTGAGTTAGCTGGAGCACAAAGGTAGCTGGTTCTACAGGTAGCTTGAGGGCAGCTCGTTTTGACAGGTAATCGGCGATATCGTTCTCTGCTCGGGGAATGTATTCAGCCTGTATACCGTCGAAACGCTCTTCCAGCTTTCTCACTTGATCGACGTAGGCCTTCATCAACGGGCTTTGGTAGTTCTTGTTGACTTGCTTGACGACGAGCTGCGAGTCGCCCCTGACGATGAGCTTCTTGATTTCGAGGTCCGCCGCGATCCTAAGACCGGCAAGCAGCCCTTCGTACTCTGCCGTATTGTTTGTTGACACCTCCCTGGGGAAGTGCATCTGGATCACGTAGTTGAGGTGCTCTCCGGTGGGCGCGACAAGTAGTACGCCAGCCCCGGCGCCATGTAAGGAGAAAGCCCCATCAAAGTACATGATCCAACTGCAACTTGCCTCCTTGCCGGGGAGAGCAGTCTCTTGGGCTTCTTCGTTAGGCGTTGCAGTCCACTCTGCAATGAACTCCGCCAGGACTCGGCTCTGAATTGTCGAAGTACTTTCAAACTTGAGGCCAAAGCTGGACAGCTCCAGTACTCATTCCACAATTCTTCCCATTGCATCTGGATTGTGCAATATCCATTGCAGAGGGAGGCGAGTGATGGCATTGATCTCGTGTGCCTGGAAGTAGTGACACAGCTTCCTCGAGGCCATAAGAAGGCCGAAGAGCAATTTCTGCACGCCGGAGTACCTTGATCTAGCTCCCTGCAGGAGGGAACTAACAAAGTAGACCAGGTGCTGCATCATTTTCTTCTTCAGCAGCACTTCAACTGGCTGTGTCATCTCTGCATTGGTGGTGTCGGGCTCTGTCGCTGCCATTACCTCGTCGTCAACCTCTCTCTGCGCCACTAGTGCGGCGCTGACCACCTGGTTCGTTGCCGCCAAGTATAGCAGCAACAGCTCCTGTGACCTAGGCGCAACTAGTATTGGCACGGAGGAGAGGTACTTCTTCAAATCTTGCAATGCTGCTTCGGCTTCTGGCGTCCACTCCATCGGGCCCGCCTTTTTTAGGATCTTGAAAAAGGGAAGGGCGTGCTCGGCATACTTGGAAATGAATCTGCCCATGGCGGCGACGCAACCAGCAAGCCGATGCACATCCCTGATTCGCTTGGGTGCTTCAATCTGCTCTATAGCTTTGATCTTGTCCGGATTGGCCTCTATCCCACGCTGTGATACAAAGAACCCGAGAACCTTGCCGGACGGGACACTAAAGACGCACTTCTCAGGGTTCAGCTTGAGATTGATCTTGCACAGGTTTGCAAATGTTTCTTGCAAATCCGGTATGAGGGTTGCCCTGTCCTTGGTTTTGACCACTATGTCATCCATATAAGCTTCCATATTTCTACGGAGCTGGGGTTCAAAACCAATCTGGACCGCCCTTGCAAACGTCGAACCACCACTCTTCATCCTGAAAGGCATCCGCATGAAACAATACGTACCACATGGGGTGATGAATGCTGTTTTCTCTTCGTCTTCTCTTGTCATGAAGATCTGGTGGTAGCCGGAGTAGGCATCGAGGAATGACAACAGATCACACCCAGCTGTGGAGTCAACAATCTGGTCGATGCGCGGCAACGGGAAGGGGTCCTTAGGACAAGCCTTATTGATATCTGTGTAATCAATACACAGCCTCCACTTCCCATTAGCCTTGCGCACTATGACCGGATTGGCCAACCACGTTTGATGGAGCACTCCTCTTACCAAACCCGCTGCTTCTAGTTTCTAGATCTCCTCTGTGATGAACTCTTGTCATTCCAAAGCTTGCTTTCTGACCTTCTGCTTGACGGGCCGCGCATGAGGACAGACAGCAAGGTGGTGCTCAATCACCTCCCTGGGAATGCCGGGGATGTCGGAAGCTTGCCATGCAAACACATCGACATTCGCCCGCGGGAAGGTGACGAGCGAGTCTTCCTATTTGTCGTCAAGGGTGGAGCTTATGGTGAAAGCACCTCCCGTGCCATCCTCATTGACAGAAACCTTCTTGGTTCCCGGCGGTATGGCCCTGGGCTTCTTGTTTCCGCCGGTGGAGCTCTCTGGCTCGTCCTCGACGGGAGCGCTACACTCCGAAGAGGTGTGCTTGCCGGAGTGGGTGTCCGAGGTCTCACCGGTCTTCTTCGTCTTCTTCCTTCCCAGGGTCCCAGCGGTAGGAGCAAGTGCCCTAGTGGCGGCAGCTGCTGCAACTGCTTGTTGGTATAGTTGGTCAGCGCAAATCAGCACATCTTTCTTACCGGAGCGGATGCTGATGATCGTCACAGGTCCTGGCATCTTCAGGGTGTTGTAGGCGTAGTGTAACGCCGCCATGAACTTGGCCAGCGTTGGGCGGCCATGGATCCCGTTGTAAGGCAAGGGGATCTTGGCAACATCAAACACGATCCTCTCCGTCCTGTAGTTCAGATTGCTTCCAAAAGTCACGGGCATCGTGACCTTTCCCTTAGGTTGGCTTCTTCCCGGGTTGACCCCCCTAAAACGTGCCTGTCTCTTCGAGGTCTCCATCAGGAATCTGCAGTTTCTCGATCACGGCAGGCGAGATCAAGTTCAGACTGGCCCCGCCATCGACTAGCATCTTTGTCACCTTGAGGTTGCATATTGTTGGTGAAACCAACAATGGCAAGCACCCGACCGCAGTAGTGCGATCAGGGTGATCCTCAGTGTCAAAAATGGTAGGTGTGCTAGACCACTTCAGCGGCCTTTGGGCATCAAACGATGGCTCTGCCGCTGTAATCTCTCACGCCCACTGTTTAAGCTGGCGGTGAGAAGTATGCAGCGAGGCGCCACCGTCGACGCACATGGCCTTTGTAGCTTTCTAAAACTCTTGGTCACCAGATTTGTCGTCCTCTTCGTGATCGTCGTCTTCTGGCTTTTTTTCATGGCCCCGGGCGGGCCTCTTCTGTTGTTTATCCTTGCCACGACGGCCCGCCTGGCCATCACGCTTCTTGCCAGACCCCTTAGCACCGTCTTGGCCCTTCTCCTTGTCCCGCCTCTCATATTCAGCCCTCTGCTTCTCAGCGAGGAGCTCAACCTGTCGGCAGTCTTGGAGAGCATGGCCTTTGGTGCTATGGATCTTGCAGTATCGCTTGTCGGAGTTTCCTGGCTTCTCGGCAACCGCCATGGCCCGACAGGCGACACATCCGGCAATTTCCTTGTCGGGGTCATCTGCCTTGGTTTTCTTGGTGGAGCCGGTGTCATCAGATCCTTCGACGGCAAGCACGGCTTTACCTTTGCACTTCCTGTGGCGGCGACGACCCTTCTTCGCCGGGGCGGCAGTATCTTCATCTGAGGAGTCGGTTTCCACGTCGGCGTCTTCGCTGGGGTACTTCCTTCCCTCTTCAGCCCGGGCACATCTGTCAGCAAGAACATAGAGTTCTGCTACATCTTTCACCTTGTTCATTGCCAGCTCTTCGCGCATCTTGCGGTTACGCACGGTCTGATGGAACGCGCTGATGATGGCGGCA
Organism: Triticum aestivum; assembly: GCF_018294505.1. Lineage (NCBI taxonomy): Eukaryota > Viridiplantae > Streptophyta > Magnoliopsida > Poales > Poaceae > Triticum > Triticum aestivum. Next base: position 291,960,549 of record NC_057803.1, on the reverse strand, counting down.
GGGTGAACATCAGGGATATTGTACTGTATCCGGCTGAACCTCTGTATATACTTGTGGAGACTCTCGCCTCCCTTCTAGGGAATGACGTGCAGGTCACTCGCTTGGCCATGGGCTTGGTGGCCTCCAGTAAAGGCGCCCACAAACTCATGGCACAAATCCGACCAGGAGGAAATATAGTCTACCGGCAAGTGCATCAACCATGACATGGCGTTGGGTTTAAGAGCCAACGGAAAGTAATTCGCAAGCACCTTATCATCGCGGGCTCCGGCAGCTTGCATCGCAATGGTGTAGATGCTGAGGAACTCGGACGGGTGGGTCTTGCCGCTGTACTTTTCGCTCACGTCAGGTTTGAAGGTGCGGTGAGTGGGCCACTGGAACTGCCACAGCTCACGGGTAAAAGCCGGATAGCCTACGTTGTAAGGTAGGCCTCCAGGGCTCTCCGGTGCCGGGTGGTTCACAGCAGGCCCTGCTCGCCTGTCTGACTATTGGCGCGCTCCGCGCCGGCACTCGATAGTGGTTCGAGCATCTTCATGTTCTCGTTCCCGAAGGACTTGGCACTGGTCACAGTGGGTCCGCGGTTCGGACGACGCTATGGAGATTTCGTCGCTCGTAACGTCGCGACGGGCTGGCGTCCGCACTACCGAGCGAGGAGGAGGCGAGTGCACCGTGGTCGTGGCACCGCCGGCTTTCCTGCCACTGGTGCGTGGGACTCCGTCGGAGCATCGACCCGGGGGCTCCACCGGACTCGGTTCGTCTTTGTTGGCCACCGCAACAAGGCTTCGGATAGTGGCTCTCCATTCGTCGAGTTTCACCATAGTGGGAGGAAAATCTAGGAGCAACTACGCGTGCGCCAGGGCTTTTGCTGGCGTTGGTGGCAACGAAACCTGCATAGATCGCGACGCGCTTCGACTTCTGACCATGTCAGAAGGAGCTCTATCACGACCCCGCGGTCGCATGCCATCTTCACCAGCGCCTTGGTGAGCGGCCAGGTCTTCTACCTCCCGGGAGTGGCACTTGGGGCTCTTCCCGCGGCGACGCCCGGGGTCTTCGGCGTGATTACACCGTTCGTCGCGCGCCTCTTGAGAGGAGCATGCCATTGGCGCCGGCGTGGGAGTCTTGGAGGCCCTCGCATCGCCTTCGGGCAGGGTGGCAGCGATCTTGGAAGGCCCCGCGCCACCCGCGGAGGGCCTGGCTCCGTCTTTGGATTTGGTGGCATGGGGCCCGTTACCAGGCGCACGAACATCGCCGCCTCCCAAACTCCGGCTGCTGGGACGATGTTGGTGTTCGCGAACGGTGCCCCGGGTCCTTTCTGCAACTGGTCCGCTGCTCGCCCGCGCAGGGACGGGATGTCCGGCTTCCGACGGGCCAACCGCTACCGTCGTCTTCTTCTTGGGCGCCATGACGATGAAGAAGCGTCGAACGAACTGCTAAAGCCGATTCTCACAACTGCGCCCCCTACCTGGCGCACCAAAGATGTCGGTGGGAACGACACCTATGGGATCACAAGAATCCCTACTACGGTTGCGGGGCGCGGGGTCGTGAGAAGAGCGGATCAAACAGATAGCACACGGTTCGTTTATCCAGGTTCGGGCCATGAGGATGCGTAAAACCCTACTCCTGCTTTGGTGGATTGTATATTTGTGTTCTTGAGCTAGCTATGGGGCGTGAGGAGCTCCAAAAAGCCGAATCCTCCTCCTGGTCTCCTCAGGCCTCCTTTTATAGGAAAGGGGTTGCCACAGTGGCACACAGGAGGTGGAAAGGGTACAGTGATGCGAGGTTATCCCTCGCATTACATGACAAGGCGCATTTAATGCGTCTTGCCCAGGTGTCCTTGCTTTATCGGGGACGGGGGAGAGCCCTGTCTCGTCCGTCGCCGCTCCCTCTCGTGTCGACACGCACCCTGGACAGCGGCGCCCACGGTGCCATGTAGGCAGGCAGGCAGCTGAGGTGGCATAGTGGTGGGTCTCCACGAAGATCCGCATGCCGCCACGCAGGTGCCTGCCCAGCTGATTGGGTCGGCAGCTGCATGCGAACGGCAGTGGAGGTTTGATTGGCGTGGGCCTGATGGTAGCCCTGTGGGTGTTCTTGGCAAGGGCCTTGCCGGGGCCCCGGCAAGGGTCTTGCCGTGGCGCCTGCTGTCATCCCCGGCAAGGCTCTTGCCGGGGGCCTTGTGGTCCTCCTTGGCTGGGATCCCGCCAAGGATCATCATCTTCTAAAGGGTGTATCTGATCTTGAATGTCCTCACAAAGATCTGCATGCCACCACGGGGATGTCTCCCGAATCCTTGCCCCATGGGGGCAGTGGACTCAAGGGTGACTCACTCCGTAGGTGTGGGGCGAGCTGCCACGGCAAGGGTCTTGCCGGGTTTGCTAAAACCGCCTCCCGGCAAGGATCTTGCCGGGTGGGGAGGGTCCGCTTCGTCCCCTTTGCCCTTTGTGGTCTTGCTCTTGGCATCGTTCTGCTTCTCCTGAGCTTCGGCATTACCTTGGCTCACCTCCCTTGCCTTGCTCAGTGTGGTGGTGCCCGTGGCTCAGACTGCCCGTGCACAGTTATAGGGGTACAAAAAGTGTACCCCTCTTTTTGTACACTGACATAATCATAAACTAAAATGTTTACTATTGGATATATTCTAAGCAGTAGCCATGATTAGTTTTATGATTTTTGGAAATGCCCTGGCATTTTTAATAAAGCCCTGAAGTTACAGAAATAATAGAAAACAGAAAAAAAAGGAGACAGGGAAAGGATCCAGCCACTTACCTAGCGCAGCCCACCTGGCAGCCCACTGGCCGGCCCAGCACTGTGCTGGCCCGTGCCAGTCATCGCCTACCTCTGCCAGTAGGCAGAGGAGGGACACGGCACACGCGCCCGAGCTCGCCACGCCACCACCCTGCTCGTCTGCATCGCGTGGTCACCGCCTCGACGCCGCGAACGCCTCCTCGGTGTCGCCCCGGTCTACCCGACACCACACACTCCCCCCTGCTCTCTCCCTCGCTCCCTTGATGCCATGGCCGACGCAGCCGCTCCCGCGCCGTCATGAAGCCCGCAGCCACCGCCATCCACTCGTCGCCTCGTCGTGCCAACAAGCTTCGCCATCGTCCACTGCTTCACCTAGACTGATCCCCGAGCGCTCGCTCGCCCCGAAGACGCTGCACCGAGCCCGTCCCGATCCTCCATCGCCGGAGATCCCCCTCGCTACCTCGACCGCTCCAGCTCTTCCTCGACCTCGCTGACCAGCTCGTCGAGTCCGCTGTTAGCTGCTGCCCGTCCTCTCCCTCTCCATTCTCTCTCTCGTACACCGTACGCACCGCACCGAGCTCACCCGCACCCGCCGCCGCTTGTGCTCACCACCGGCGTGACTTCGGCCACACAACAGCTCAGCCGTCACGTCCTTCTTGCTCACCGTGCCATGTAGAGCACGTAGGAGCTAACCCCACGCCCCCACGCCTGTCGTAGCGACGACCCCGAGCTCACCCGAGCTCCGGCAGCCGCCGAAGTCATCGCCGACAACGTTTTCAGCCACCCTCGGTCCAACCACCACCACCACTCGATGCGGGGGAGCGCCCGCATCACGTAGATGCCCTCCGCCGCACTTTTGGTCGACGGAGCGCGAATCCCGCGCTGCCCCACCGCGTCTAGTCGTCGCCGGCATTTAAACACCGGTGCTTTGACCCTGCTTACCAGGGATTTGACCCCCCCTGAGTCACTGACATGTGGGCCCCATCCCTGGTCAAACCTAGATTAGCACTAACTAACCCTAATTAGTTAGTTAGCTAACGGTGTCACTGACCAGTGGGTCCCACTAGTCAGGTTTGACCTGAGCCGCCTGTTGACCTGCTGATGCAGTGCTGACGCAATGCTGACGCAGTAATGGACTTTTCTAAATTTAATCTTATTCAGGAAATTCCAGAAAATCTTAAAAACTTCAAAAATTCATAACTTTTAATCTGTAACTTCAAATGCAAAGATTTATATATGAAATTTGATCAGAAAAATTCAATATTTCCATCTGTAGTGGTTTCATGCATGACAAAACACTTTAACCTTGCTGTTTAGGTGAAACAAGCTAATACACTTATAATACTAAAGAACATAAGCTTCCATTTGAATCTTTAATTCAAATGGACCCAAACCAACTTGTTTCACATTGCATTAGGCAGTACACCTCATATTGCCATGTCATAGCATGCATCACATTGTTGCATATTGCCATGTGATGATTGTGTTCTGTGGTGTCTTTCATGGTAGGTTCTGCCTCCGAGGATATCTCCGAGTATCCAACTGAAGGGCAGTACCCTACTACTACTCCATCAGGCAAGCAACCCTATTGATCATGTCGATACAATCCCATGTTCTCGCTTCTGCTCTCATTTACTGCATTAAGACAACAACGTTTCAAATTGCTGTGTGCTGCGGTAGTTGAACCTTTATCCTCTGCATGACCTGTCATTGCCACAGTAACAAGATGAAACCCACTAGCATGTGTAGGAGTTGATTGAGCCATGTATGTGTTTCCTACCTTGCTATGCCTGCTATGCTTAGGGTTGTGTCAGGTCTGGTTCATCTAGGTGATGGGCTAGAGTGAAATGCTTACGTCGGTAATGTGAGGGATGTGTTGAACATGTTTTGGTAAAGGTATCGATGAGAGGCCATGTAGGAGTACATGGTGGGTTGTTTCATTGACGCCGTCCCTAAGAACTGAGATCTGTATGTGTGATTCAAGAATCAGTTACTACCATACATTGGGCCCGAAACCAATGGACCCTCTCGGCTTCTTAATCACCATAGTACTCTGTCCAGGAGTTGCAATTAGTTTCTGGTGTTTGTAGGTTATGTGTTGGCGGTCGTGCGTAGCGCTAACCCGAGGGGTGGGCTATGATGTGGTAGATACACCATGGCACGGTGTACCGAGTCACCCGTTTGGTGTCTCGGGAACCCTGTCCACATCGTTCGTGGTTGTATGTGGAAACCTCGGCCGGACTCCCTGCGGATGGAACCAGGACAGTGATAAACCTGGACTAGAGACTCATGTGTTTAGGTAGGCCGTGGCCGACACCCTCGTTGGGCTTCCGCTTGAAGGTTGCCGAGTACATGTCGTGTAAACGACAGTAAGTGGTGAGAGCGTGTATGAAGAAGTACACCCCTGTAGGGTTAACATCATCTATTCGAATTTGCCGCGTCCGTGGTAAAGGACTACTTTGTTGCCTATAAAGTTCATAGACAAGTTAATGGTTACTACTAAAAGACTCAAGATAAGTGTGAGTATCGAGGATGGCCCTCTCGTAGGATGACGAGGGAGGATCCCCGGTGGAGTATTGTGTTGGTGATTAGTGGACTCGTGTGCGGAAACTATTTTACAGTGGTGTCTCATAGGATAGCTTAGCCAAGAGTCAAAGCTGGCTTGCTGCAATAACTCCACCACCTTCTTGAGAATGAGCATGTATAGTAGGATCTGTTGTAAGACTTGCTGAGTACCTTTGTACTCATGTTGCTTTAATTACTGTTTTCAGATGACAACACCGCCTCCTCCGATGGGTTTTATGTAGACCTCGACGTCAATGAGTAACTTGCCACCCAGGTGGTGATTCTGGCCATGGAGGGCCCTATGTAGATAGACAAGCTTCGATAAGCGTTCTTTCTTTCTAGTGTCTGTACTCAGACTTATTTGCTTCCGCATGTACTTGTATGCTTGTATGACTTGAGTGTCGGGTCTTGTGACCCCTACCTGTATGAACATGTTATGTATGGCTCTCCGGAGCCTTTAAATAAAGTACTTGAGTTGTAGAGATTTGTTGTGATGCCATGTTGTATTTACACATATCAAGCATATTGTGTGTATGATTGAAATGCTTGGTATGTGTGGGATCCGACAATCTAGTTGTTTATCCTTGGCAGCCTCTCTTATGGGGAAATGTAGTCTAGTGCTCCTTGAGCCATAGTAGTCTGCTACAGCCCGGTTCACTAGAGTCCTGCTAGCCTAGCACTACTGCTCAGGACACTTGACTGGCCGGCATGTGTTTCACTTCATTCCTATGTCTGTCCCTTCGGGGAAATGTCACACGGTGACATCCGGAGTCCTGCCTAGCCTGCTACAACCTAGGTTCCCCGGAGTCCTGTTAGCCCAGTGCTACAGCCCGGATTCACACGCTAATGACCGACATGCTCGATGTGATTCATGTATGCCTGTCCCCATAGGTTAGTGCTGTTTTGGGTTCACGACTAGCCATGTCGGCCCGGGTTCTCTGTCATATGGATGCTAGCGACAGTATCATATACGTGAGCCAAAAGGCGCAAACGGTCCCGGGCCATGGTAAGGCAACACCCGTGGGAATACCGTGCATGAGGATGCAATGTGATATGAGGTGTTACCGGCTAGATCGATGTGACTTGGAATCGGGGTCCTGACAGCGTTGGCATCAGAGCCGGAATGTCTGTAGGTTCATTGAGCCAAACTGGTCAATGTCGAGTCTAGAAATGCTTTAGTTATATGTATGGGAATTGATTGTGGGGGGGAATGTAAGGCTCTTTTACTTCTTTACCTTATGCCCTCTGATCTGAGTCATTCTCTTCTCATTCTACGTGGGTTAAGGACTAGGCTCTCTTCTCTCTATCAGGTTCATGTGTTACTAATCCGTAGTACCTTATAGGATTGTTGTTACAAGCCTCGGTACAGTTTCTACTACTTTTAGTATGTTGTCAGTTGAACCAGAACCTTGATATGATGTTGTTGAGTGGTTTTGCAAACTGTTGTGGATGTCTCAAATCTTTTTCTGAGCATTTATAGCCGTTATACTGTCCGATTTCTCCTAGGAAATTCTAATGTCTTTGCATTATTCTGTGCTTTAAGATGGCCACCCATTCTCAGAACCAAGTGGTTCGTCTGACCCGGTGCCTCGATGTACCTGGTCACACGGCCATGTTGGTTTGAGTGATGGTCGAGACAGGCTATCGGTGGTATCCGGAATATACCGTCGAGGAGCAGTTCCGAGACTTCAACCAGAGCCAGTACCTTTGTACCGTCAGGATATATCCCTCTTATCCTGAAGCCACTGAACCCCTTCACTGTTCCTATTGACTTGGGGTCACTATTGAGATGTCTGTGCAGGATGCAGCTTACTCAATGATGACTATCATTCGAGCCAGGACTGCCTTGCTTCAAAACACCGATTTCCGCTACATGCGAGCCTCACTCCCTGGAGCACATGGATACTATCAGGCTTTGTACTATGACTCTACACATGAGGAGTCACTACTCCGCACCACTGCCGAGATGCTCGAAGATAAGGACCGTGAAAATTGGGCCTTGCGTATGTAGCTTTTCAACACTCGTTCTGATCACTGGGCCAATTTGACTCGGTTTGCACCTGCTGTGCAGGCAGGATACATGGACATGAGGGACCTGTACCCTGTGCGGTATGGATTGCCAGATTGTATGGAGTGGCGTGATGTAGGAGGCATCACCCCTCCTCGTGGTCCCCGTCTGCCACCGTCTGTGGGACCAAGGCCACATCCGAGTCCCTATGGTCCGCAGGCTCCGCAGGACCGTCTGTTCCCAGATGATCATGTTCCGCTTCCAGGCTTTGGTGGTGACTTTTATGAGGATTACTATGGAGCCATCTGAGCTAGTAGTAGTTTCGCTAGTACTGTAATAGTTGTATTCTCCACAGTCCCGCGTGTGTATCATGCTCCGGAGGTGTAGAAAAATAATTTATAGGAGCTTGGAATGCCTCTGATGAGATGTAATGTCTTTCACCGTAGTTGTACTCTAGCCTGGGCTTGTACTAAACTATGTACGGTGTGTATGACCAATGGTATATATATGGCAGTTTCTGTATTACCATGTCGTGCAATGAACATCTTAGCATTCCATGTTATCCATTACATTCCACACTTCCTTGCCAAGTTTGTGCCATCATTGTCTAAACCGCTGTCTTGTTTTTCCTAGGATGGTCAACACCCGTAGCAACCCTGCTGCCCCGGAGCAGGGAGAAGCCAGTGCAGCTAGGGGTGAAAATCTGCCTTACCCGCCTTCTCTGGCCGAAGTTATGCTGGACGCAGAAAGAAACAATCGTGAGACTAACCGCTTGCTGGAGCAGATTGAGCAGAACACTGCACATCATCAGCGAAACGACTTGGTGTCAATCAATGACTTTATCAAGTTGTACCCACCAATGTTTAATCATTCTGTCGAGCCCCTCGACGCGGATGACTAGCTTCACAGCATCACCCACAAGCTACGTTCTGCCAACGATGCCGAAGCTAATAAGGTTACCTATGCTGCCTATCACCTCGAAGGCCCTGCTAGCCTTTGGTGGGAAAACTTTGAGGCTATGCGCCCGGTCGGCCAAATCACTACTTGGGATGAATTCAGTGAGGCTTTCCGTGAGAATCACATCCCGGAAGGTCTCATAGATCGTAAGAGGGAAGAGTTCTGCAATTTCACCCAAGGCAGACTGACTGTGGATGCATATAGTCATGAATTTGGGAATCTGGCACGTTATGCTCCTGAAGAGGTATCCCCCGACGCTAAGAAGGAGGCAAGGTTCCGCAAGGGACTTAGCCCCGAGCTTCGCTGTGATCTTCGTCTGCATGAGTGCACCTCTTTCCAAAAGTTGGTCAATAAAGCCATCAGTGCTGAGACAGGCCAGTCTGACTATGACGCTTCATGCAAGCACTCTCGTGATTTTGGTTCTTCATTCGACTCTGGATCTCAGAAGCACCGGGTGTGGATTCCAAGCACAGCGCTGCCACCCAGGTTCATTCTGAGGCCATCCTTTGAGGTGCCTCGCCCCAACCAGCAGTTTGCATCGCCTAAACCCTATGCTGACCCCGCTGCTAATGCTGCTCCACGCCCCAATGTTGTGACATGTTTCAAGTGTGGAGAGCCGGGTAACTACAGTCGAGAGTGTCCACAGAACAACAACCCCAACCAGTCTGGAAAGTCCGTTGGCCGTGGTAAGCCAGCAGGAAAGACATTCTACGCCAAGCCAGCCACCACTGCACGTGGCCATGTCAACTATGTCTCGGCTGAGGAGGCTCATGATGATCCTAACGTCGTCCTTGGTACGCTCCTTGTTAATTGACATCCGTCATCTGTTCTTTTCGATACTGGAGCATCTCATTCATTCATATCTAAGAACTATGCTCGATTGCATAACACGACATTCCGTGACATGCCCACTTCCATGGTAATTCAAACTCTGGGTTCGAAATGGCAAACTTCTAGAGTAAGCCATGGGAATGAAATCCTTGTCGATAGACTTTTCTTCCTTGCATCCTTAATAGCTCTCAAGTCCTCGGACATAAACATCATCTTGGGTATGGACTGGATGTCAGCCCATTATGCTAAGATTGATTGCTCTACTAGAACTGTTCAACTTACTTCACCCATCGGGCAAGACAGTCAATGTCTTAACTCGAGTGGCCAAGCGCCAGCTTTACTGTAACGCCCCGGACACACCCGCCGGTGGTCGTTACTCCTGACGGGATCTAGACTGTCCCCACAGATCAATACTAGTCTTTTCTGTGCACTTTGTCCTCACTCATGCGCACCCGGGAGAAACTTCCCGGTCGGTCACCCATCCTGACACTACTCGGAGATGAGCATGCTTAACTTTGGAGTTCTGTCCGAATGGGCTCCCGGAAAAGAAGGAATTCCTTATTGATATGAGTAGTCTATCATCCCTAATAAGCCAGGCTATCACATAATTTTGTTGGGATATCAAACTTGTAATGCCCCGGACACACCGGCCGGTGGTCGTTACTCCTGGCGGGATCTAGACTGGCCCCACAGATCAATACTAGTCTTTTCTGTGCACTTTGTCCTCACTCATGCGCACCTGGGAGCAACTTCCCAGTCGGTCACCCATCCTGACACTACTCCAAGCTGAGCATGCTTAACTTTGGAGTTTTGTCCGAATGGGCTCTTGGAAAAGAAGGAATTCCTTATTGATATGAGTAGTCTATCATCCCTAATAAGCCAGGCTATCACATACACCCCACTCAGAGGAAACGACATCCTCGTCGGGCCACCGGAACGTTCCCTCTTGGCACATACGTCTGTGCATGCAGTCCGGTACATGTGCCATGTCGGGTGCCACGATGGGTCACAAACGTCATGAACAACATGACCGCGCACCTGTCCGCAAACATCTGTGTAACCGCGAGGGTCGGCTTGATACCCACTTGTAACGCCCCGGACACACCCGCCAATGGTCGTTACTCCTGGCGGGATCTAGACTGGCTCCACAGATCAATACTAGTCTTTTCTGTGCACTTTGTCCTCACTCATGCACACCCAGGAGCAACTTCCCGGTCAGTCACCCATCCTGACACTACTCCAAGCTGAGCACGCTTAACTTTGGAGTTCTGTCCGAATGGGCTCCCGAAAAAGAAGGAATTCCTTATTGATATGAGTAGTCTATCATCCCTAATAAGCCAGGCTATCACATTTACTCCCTAAATGCCAACCCCCTTCCAGACCTTGAAGATATTCCGGTAGTCCGAGACTTCCCGGATGTCTTTTCAGAAGAACTGCTAGGTGTTCCACCTGACAGGATGTCGAGTTTGTGATAGACCTTGTTCCAGGAACCATTCCAATTTCTAGGAGACCGTATAAGATGGCACCCTTAGAACTAGCCGAGCTCAAGAACCAACTCGATGAGTCCTTGAAAAAGGGTTTCATCCTTCCTAGTTCTTCTCCTTGGGCTTTGCCCCGTCTCTTCGTTAAGAAGAAGGATGGAACGGATCGGATGGTTGTAGATTACCGACCTGTCAACTTGGTCACTATCAAGAACAAGTATCCGCTCCCCAGGATCAATGATCTGTATGACCAGCTTGCTGGATCCTCAGTCTTTTCCAAGATGGATTTGAGGTTGGGCTACCATCAAATTAAAATCAAAAATGGGGACATTCCCAAAACGGCCTTTGTTACTCGCTATGGCCAATACGAGTACACCGTTATGTCCTTCAGTTTAACCAATGCCCCAGCCACCTTCTCTCGGTTAATGAACTCGGTCTTCATGGAGTATTTGGATAAATTGGTCGTGGTATACCTCGATGATATACTCATCTACTCCAAGAGCAAGGAAGAACATGCCGAACATCTAAGGCTGGTATTGACGAAACTTCGAGAGCATCGCCTTTATGCAAAATTCTCCGAGTGTGAATTTTGGTTGCCAGAAGTGACCTATCTAGGCCATGTAATCTCTGGTAAGGGTATTGCTGTCAATCCCGAGCGAGTTCAAGCTGTCCTTGATTGGACTCCACCTGAAATGGTCAAGCAAGTTCGGAGCTTCCTTGGCTTAGCGAGCTATTGTCGCCGCTTTGTCGAGAATTTCTCCAAGGTTGCTAAACCTCTAACTGAACTCCTCAAGAAAGATAAAAAGTTCGAGTGGACCCCACAGTGCGAGTTCAGCTTTCAGGAACTGAAAAGACGCCTGACATCTGCTCACGTAATGGTACCACCAGATTTCTCCAAGGACTTTATTATCTATTGCGACGCCTCACGACAAGGACTAGGTTGCATACTCATGCAAGATCGTCACGTAATTGCCTAGGCTTCACAGCAATTACACCCACATGAGGAAAACTATCCCACACATGATCTAAAACAAGGGACATTACCTTCTCGGTAATCGTTGCGAGATCTTCACCGATCACCAAAGTTTGAAATATATCTTCACCCAACCGGATTTGAATCTCCGGAAAAGACGTTGGGTCGAGTTGATCTCGGATTACAACTTAGGAATAACTTACACCCCAGGAAAATCCAATGTCATGGCTGATGCGCTAAGTCGTAAATCTTATTGTAACAACCTGATGTTACAACAAAGTCAACCAATTCTCCATGAGGAATTTCGTAATCTTAACCTTCACATTGTTCCTCAAGGATCCTATCCACCCTGGTAGCGAACCCTACCCTTACGGATCAAAACATCAAGGCACAGAAGGTAGATCTGGGAATCTCCCGTATTAAGAGAAACATTAAGAAAGGAGTCGTGAATTGTTTGTCCGTTGATGATCAAGGTGTCGTATACTTTGGAAACCGTTTAGTGGTTCCCAAAGCACGAAACCTGAGACGGCTGATCCTTAAGGAAGCTCATGAATCCCCTCTCGCCATTCATCCCGGTAGTACTAAAATGTATCAAGACCTACGCCAGAGGTTTTGGCGGACTAGGATGAAGAGAGAAATTGCTCAATACATTGCTAGTTGCGACGTCTGTCATCGTGTTAAAGTAGAGCATCAACGGCCTACTGGCACCCTTCAGCCTTTGGCTATTCCTGAATGGAAATGGGATAAACTCAGTACGGATTTCATTACTGGGTTTCCCAGTACCAAGAGAGGGAATAATGCTATCTTCGTCGTGATCGATCGTCTTTCCAAAGTAGCCCATTTCCTACCTGTTCGTGAGAGTATCACCGCTAGCCAGCTAGCTGACCTATACATCTCCCGAATAGTGTCTCTTCATGGTGTCCCATTAGAAATTAACTCAGGCCGTGGAAGTCTCTTCACCTCTCGATTTTGCGAAAGTTTCCAAAATGCTATGGGAACTCGTCTCTCTTTTAGCACCGCGTTTCACCCCCAATCAAGTGGTCAAGTAGAGCGAGTCAATCAAATCCTGGAGGATATGCTCCGAGCTTCGGTCATTTCATTCGGAATGGATCGGGAGAAATGCCTTCCATTCGCGGAGTTCGCTTATAACAATAGTTATCAAGCTAGCTTGGGCAAAGCTCCTTTCGAAGTTCTCTATGGAGGAAAATGTCGAATGCCTCTCAACTGGTCAAAACTGGGGAAAGACAACTCTTTGGGCCGGATATGATTTAGGAAGTAGAAGAGCAGGTTCGCGTTATTCATGAGAAATTGAAAACAGCCAAATCTCATCAAAAGAGCCAATATGACTGTAAACATAAGCTTATGACTTATGAAGTCGGCGAGAAGGCTTACCTTCAGGTCACTCCGTTAAAGGGAACCCATCGATTCGGTATCAAAGGTAAATTGGCTCCTCGTTACATTGGACCCTTTCGCATTCTTGCCAAACGAGGAGAAGTTGCCTACCAATTGGAACTACCTTCGCATCTTTCCAGAGTTCACGATGTCTTCCACGTTTCTCAACTCAGGCGTTGCTTCACGGATCCTATCCATGGAGTGGACCACGAAACGCTTGATCTACAAGATAATCTCTCATATCGGGAATATCCCGTTCGTATCCTTGATCAAGTCAAGCTTACCACTCGACGCCATAACATCAAGTTTCTTAAGGTTCAATTGTCACACCACACTGAAAAGGAAGCCACTTGGGAAAGGGAGGATCGTCTTCGACTCGAGTACCCCACCTTCTTCCCAACGGATCCTAAATCTCGGGACGAGATTCTTTTGAGGGGGGGTGAGTTGTCACACCCTAGCTAGTTCATGCATTAGAGTGTTGCATCATGTCTAATTTCCCAGAAAACTGAAATGGGGATGACAGAACCACCAGTACCCCCCTGGAACAGCTAGGGTTTACTAAAAACTTTTTCAATTGTAATGCCCTCGATGTGGCTATATCTCCTACATGTCGAGGCACGACTTAGAGGCATAACCACATTGAAAGCAATGTCGCAAGTTAGGAAATCTTCACAACATCCCATGTAATATATAGATAATAAAAGGAGAGATACATAGTTGGCTTACACTCGCCACGTCAACCAAAGTACATAAATAGCATTACATCAACCAAACACTCATGGCCCGACTACGGCGACAAAATAAAAGATCAACCCAACATGCGACACAGTCCCGATCGCCCCAACTGGGCACCACTACTGATCATCAGGGAAAGACACATAGTAACGGCGTGAGTCCTCGTCGAACTCCCACTTTAGCTCAAGCGCGTCATCTGGAGCAGAGTCATCAGGCCCTGCATCTGGTTTGGAAGTAATCTGTGAGCCACAGGGACTCAGCAATCTCACACCCTCGCGATCAAGACTACTTAAGCTTATAGGTAAGGCAAGGTACAATATGTGGAGCTGCAGCAAGCGACTAGCATATATGGTGGCTAACCTGTTCGCAAAAGAGAGCGAGAAGAGAAGGCAAAGCGCGAACGAATAACTAGAGGGCAACCTACGGCAAGCATTACTCCAACACCGTGTTTGCTTCCCGGACCCCGCCGAGAAGAGACCATCACGGTTACTCTCACAGTTGATTCATTTCAATTAAGTTAAGGTTCAAGTTATCTACAACTGAACATTAACAAATTCCCATCTGCCCATAACCGCGGGCACGGCTTTCCAAAGTTCAAATCCCTGCAGGGGAGTCCCAACTTAGCCCATGACAAGCTCTCACGGTCAACGGAGGAATAGACCTTCTCCCAAGACATTCCAATCAGACTCGGTATCCCGGTTCTACAAGACACTTCGACAAGTTAAAACAAATCCAGCAACACCACCCAGATGTGCCGACAAATCCCGATAGGAGCTGCACATATCTCGTTCTCAGGGCACACCAGATGAGCAAGACATTGGGTAGGCCAGCCCAGAGTTGCCCCTGGTAGCCCCGGACATCGCTCGGTTGGACCAACACTCAGAGGAGCACTGGCCCTGGGGGGTTTAAATAAGATGACCCTCGGGCTCCGGAAACCCAAGGGAAAAGAGGCTAGGTGGCAAATGGTAAAACCAAGGTTGGGCATTGCTGGAGAAGCTTTAATCAAGGCGAACTGTCAAGGGGTTCCCATTATCACCCAACCGCGTAAGGAATGCAAAATCCGGGAACATAACGCCGATATGACGGAAACTAGGGCGGCAAGTGTGGAACAAAATGCTAGGCGAGAGGCCGAGCCTTCCACCCTTTACCAAGTATATAGATGCATTAAGATAACAAGATAATATAATGGTATCCCAACAAGTAAATAATGTTTCAACAAGGAACGGTCTCCAATCTTCACCTGCAACTAGCAACGCTATAAGAGGGGCTGAGCAAAGCGGTAACATAGCCAATCAACGGTTTGCTAGGACATGGTGGGTTAGAGGTTTGACATGGCAAATAGGGAGGCATGATAAGCAAGTGGTAGGCATCGTAGCATGGGCATAGCAAAAGAGCGAGCATCTAGCAAAGCAAAGATAGTAGTGATTTCGAGGGTATGATCATCTTGCCTGCAAAGTTGTCAGAGTTGACTGGATCCTCGAAAGCAAACTCAACGGGCTCCTCGTTAGCGAACTCATCTCCCGGCTCTACCCAAACAAGACAAACAAGCAAACGGAACTCAATCAACCACGTGCAAAGCTCAAACAATATGATGCAAACATGGTATGCTATGCGGGATGCGATATGTGATGCATATGCAAGATTTGACAAGTAATGAAGGAACCTGGCCTCAACTTGGAAATCCAAGTGCTCCACTGGAAACGTGAAGTGAAATCGCTTTAAAACGATATAAAGATCACCGGAATCGGAGTTATGGTTTGGAAATGGCAAGCAATTCAAATATGGCATCGGTCTGCGATATACAGCAAGTAGCCATCTAAATGCAACAAGATGAACATGCTACAGCACACAAACATGGCAACAAAATACATGGCAGGGATCCATTCATGATGATTAACAAAAGATGAACACGGAGCTACGGCCAATTCATCCATTAGCAGGTTCAAACAAGCATGGCAAAAATGCATTTGGCAAACAGATTTCAGACTGTGAAATTAACACTTGTCTGGAATTTTAGATCAGGTAGCACACTTTGGAGCATGAAAACTACATGCTACAGGACCTGAACATGGCAAAGTAAAGCATGTCATAGAGCTACTCAAAGAGCTTAACAAAAGTCCCTTAGTGACCTTGAGCCAAAAGGGATCAGAAAATACATTTGCAAGCATGTGAACATGGCAAAAACTTAATCAGATCACAGACTTTGTGAAAAAAACTGGAGCATGCAAAAACAGATATCAAGTAGGCATGTTTACGAGCTCGATGCACTGACTACAGAGCAAGTCATGACAATCTAAGCATACACCCATCAAGAATACACATTATACGAGCTAGACATGGCAAGAACAATAACATAGCATGCATAGATCAACTACAACATCCTCGGCAAAATCGCTAACAAGTAGACAATCTGCCCAGATTCACGAAATGACAAAAGTAGAGCTCGATTGACTCAAGCTAGGGTGCTCCATAATTGCAAACAAAGACATGGATGGATAGATCACTACAAGATTAACAAAACATCCTTACTGATCATCCTCAAAAGAGGCATGGATCACTAGGAAACAACATGAACATATGGCATATTGAGATAAACAGATCATGGACATAGTGGAAATGCTAAGTCCCTGAAATCAGCATTTACGAATGCACCACTTTGCAAGCTTGTGCTAGTAACCACACACATCACAAAAATACATGGGCTGCACCTCTAGAAAGATGGCAAAACATGTAACAAAACACATGTAGAGCTCAGAGGCATATCATGCACACATTAATCATGGCAAAAATGACAAATATCTAATTGGAGCAGCAGATCAGACAATTAACTCAAATAGCACTCTCCCAAGAGCATTTCGGGCATCAAGATGAACTCAAATGAAAATGATGCAATGAGATGAAATGATGTACTCTTTGAGGCGAACATTTTGATATGCTATATGCCCAAAACGGAGCTACGGATACGGAGTTACGATGTGATGAACATAGCCAAATGATTAGGGTTTCAGGCAAAAAGTCAACCGAGGCAAAATGGATCTGGATCTGGATCTCGCCGGATCACGCAAAACGAGGTTCGCCGGGGTCGGTGCCGGAGCGTCGCCGGACTAGAAGGAGGCACGCTGGCCGGACTTGCCGGTCTTGGGGGGCGGCGCGAACGACGAGGGGGCGGCGGACGACGGTGGGCGGCGCTCGGCGGCCGGGCGGTGAGGCGCGCGGGCGGGGCGGCGGGCCGGAGCGGCGGCCGGTGGCGGAGGTGCGGCGGCTCGGCGCCGGAACTGGGGAAGAGGCAGCGTGGCGGGGCGCGCTGGCGGGGCCCGGTCGGATGGAGGAGAGGGCCGGCCACGGGCCCTCGTGGGCCGACGGCGGCGGGCGGCGAAGTGGGCACGGGGGCACCACATGGCGAGCGGCTATTGGCATGAGTCGGCGGACGGACGTGTCTGGCTAGACTTCGGACATGTCTGGCGGCTGTGGAGGATGGATCTAGGGTTAGGGGGAGAGTGGAACCGCGAATTTCAGAGGGGGGTGTATATATAGGCATAGAGGGAGCTAGGAGTGTCCAAATGAGGTGAGATTTTCGGCCACGCGATCGTGATCGAACGCTCTAGATGATGGAGAGGGTTTTGGTGGGTTTTGGCCCAAATTGGAGGGGTGTTGGGCTGCAACACACACGAGGCCTTTTCGGTCCCTCAGTTAACCATTGGAGCATCAAACGAAGTCCAAATGGTATGAAACTTGACAGGCGGTCTACCGGTAGTAAACCAAGGCCGCTTGGCAAGTCTCGGTCCAATCCGGAAATGTTTAATCCCCACACACGAAAGAAAGGTAGAAATGACCACCGAAGGAGAACGGAACGCCAGAATGCAAAACGGACAATGGGGAAAATGCTCGAATGAAGGAGACGAACACGTATGCAAATGCAATGCACATGATGACATGATATGAGATGCATGACAACGATAACAACACACAGAGACAAAAACCCGAACCCGAGAAAATAAAATAACTTAACGCTGGAAACGGCAAGAGTTGGATTACATATTGGGGAAATCATATTCGGGGTGTTACAACACTCCACCACTACGAAAGGATCTCGTCCCGAGATCTAGGACTGAAAGAACGCCGGGTATTCAGAACGGAGGTGATCCTCGCGTTCCCAGGTAGCTTCACGGGCGGAATGGTGTGACCACTTGACTTTGAGGAATTTGATTGACTTGTTGCGAGTCTTGCGTTCAGTCTCTTCAAGAATAGCAACAGGGTGCTCATGATAAGAGAGATCTTGTTGGAGCTCAATGTCCTCGAAGTTGACGGTGCAGTCGGGAGTCTTGAAGCACTTTTGGAGTTGAGAGACATGGAACACGTCATGCACATTTGCAAAGTTTGAAGGAAGCTCGAGTTGATAGGCGAGATCGCCTCTCTTGCTGACAATCTTGAAAGGTCCCACGTATCTAGGGGCAAGCTTCCCTTTGATACCGAAGCGACGAGTACCTTTCATTGGAGAGACGCGAAGGTAAACATGATCTCCGATCTCGAAAGCCAAATCACATTGCTTACTATCATAGTAGCTCTTCTGGCGGGATTGGGATGCTTTGAGGTTATCTCGAATGACTTTGCACATCTACTCTGCCTCTGTTATTAAGTCATTTCCCAGAAGTTGACGTTCGCCGGTTTCAGACCAGTTGAGAGGGCTACGACACTTCCTTCCATACGAAATTTCAAATGGGGCCTTTCCCGAACTTGCTTGAAAACTGTTGTTGTAGGAGAATTCAGCATATGGAAGACAATCCTCCCACTTCATGCTGAAGGAGATCACACAAGCCCTGAGAATATCTTCAAGAATCTAATTAACACGCTCGACTTGACCGCTAGTTTGAGGATGGAAAGCTGTGCTGAAGCGGATGTTGGTGCCCATGGCCTTCTGAAAAACAATCCCAAAACATGGAGGCAAAGATGCTGCCACGGTCTGAAGAGATCACCTGTGGAATACCGTGCAGAGAGACAATTCGAGAGGTATAGAGCTCCACCAATTGAGCTGCAGTGATTGACTCTTTGATAGGCAGAAAGTGAGCCACTTTAGTGAGTTTGTCAATGACAACGAATATAGCATCATTGCCACGTTTGGACTTTGGAAACCCAGTCACGAAGTCCATCTCAATGTGGTCAAACTTCCATTCTGGAATGGCAAGAGGTTGGAGGAGACCAGCTGGCCTTTGGTGTTCTGCCTTCACTCTTCTGCAGACATCACATTCATTCACGAACTAAGCAATCTCGCGCTTCATTCGAGTCCACCAATAAGCCTTCTTGAGGTCCTGATACATCTTCGTGCTCCCAGGGTGGATGGAGAGGAGAGAATTGTGAGCCTCGTTCATGATCACTTTACGAAGGTCACCTTTGGGCACAACGATACGATCCTCAAAGAAGAGAGTATCCTTGTCATCAAGGCGGTAGCACTTGTACTTGGGTTGACTCTTGGCAATCCCAATCTTCACCTTTTTCACCATAGCATCAAGAAGTTGGGTTTGGCGAATCTGGTCTTCCAAGGTAGGAGAGACTTGAAGGTCAGCGAGGAAACCTTGAGGAACAACTTGCAGATTAAGTTTGCGGAAAGCTTCACCAAGCTCGGGTTGATAAGGCTTGAGAATCAGACTGTTGCAATAAGCCTTCCTGCTCAATGCGTCAGCAATCACATTGGCCTTGCCTGGAGTATACTCGATACTCGGATTATACTCTTGAATCATTTCGACCCATCGAGTCTGCCTGAGGTTGAGATTAGGCTGAGTGAAGATGTACTTGAGATTCTTGTGATCAGTAAAAATGTCCACTTTTCTTCCCAATAAGAGATGTCTCCAAGTCAAAAGAGCATGCACGACTGCCGCCAACTCAAGGTCATGAGTGGGGTAGTTCTTCTCGTTGGGCTTCAACTGGTGAGAGGTATAAGCCACAACTTTCTTCTCTTGCATCAATACTGCGCCAAGACCTTGGAGAGAGGCATCGCAAAAGACCTCGTACGGTTTGGATTCATCAGGAGGAGTCAGAACTGGAGCAGTGACCAATTTCTCTTTCAAAGTGTTGAAAGCAATGTCACACTCCGGAGAACAAATGTACTTGACGTGCTTCTGGAGAAGATTTGGGAGAGGCTTCGCGATCTTAGAAAAGTTTTCAACGAATCTTCGGCAATAGCTTGCGAGACCGAGGAAGCTACGAAGTTGCTTCACGTTCTGAGGTGGTTCCCAATTCACAATTGCAGACACCTTCTCAGGATTCACCGCAATGCCCTTGGCAAAGATGATATGACCAAGATAAAGAACCTCATCGAGCCAAAATTCGCACTTGGAGAACTTGGCGTAGAACTGGTGTTCCCTGAGCTTATCGAGTACCAAACGCAAGTGCTTGGCATGATCTTCCTTGTTCTTAGAAAAGACCAGAATGTCGTTGAGATAGACCAAAACGAAGTCATTGGTGTAGGCGTTGAAGATGAAGTTCATCATGCGAGAGAAAGTCGGAGGAGCATTGACGAGGCCAAAAGACATGACAGTGTATTCATATGAACCAAAGCTTGTCCTGAAAGCCGTCTTGGGAATATCTTGCTCACGGATTCGAAACTGATGATAACCCATACGGAGATCAAGCTTGGAGAATACTTGGGCACCTTTGAGATGTTCGAACAGCTCGTTGATGTTGGGAAGTTGGTATTTGTTCTTGATGGTCTTCTTGTTCAATGGACGGTAATCAACACAAAGTCGGTCCGTTCCATCCTTCTTCTTCACAAAAAGAACACCACAACCCCACGGAGAAGAACTAGGTCGGATGAGACCCATTCGCTCTTGAACATCGAGTTGCTTCTTCAGCTCCTTCAACTCTTCAGGTCCGAGCTTGTAAGGATGCTAGCACACTGGTTCCGTGCCAGGCTCAAGATCAATGATGAATTCAACTGGCCGGTGCGGAGGCATTCCTGGAAGCTCTTCTGGAAAGACGTCTTGATATTCGCAAACGACTGGAATTTTTGAGATAGCATCCAGTTCACCCTTATCATTGAGAGAAAACAGGAGGATGGTATCATCACGAGCGGCAAAGACAATTACATCCTCAGACGAATGAGTCAATTGAATCTGCCTGGCTGCACAATCGAGATGCGCCTTCTGCTTAGAAAGCCAATCCATCCCGAGAATAAGATCAATATCTGAGTTACCAAGAACCATTGGGGAAGAAAGGAACCTGTAATCGCCCAACGTGATAGTAACATCCGGAGCCAACATTTTTGGTGTTCATGAACAAACCCGGAGAAGAAACCGCTATCGGCTTAGGAAAATCAATAGTATGCACATCATGCATGGATGCAAAAGGCTTTGATAAAAATGATAAAGATGCACCAGTGTCAAAAAGAACTCTTGCGGGAAGGTCATTAACAGGAAGGTTACCCATAATCACATCTGGCGAGTCCTCTGCCTGAGCTGCATTCAGCAAGTTGACCTTGGCGGACTTGGTGTTATGCTTGACCATAGCTGTACTTGCCGATCTCACAAGAGGAGGAGGAGGGAGACGCCTCTGGTTGAAGCACTTGTTGGTGTTGGAAATATGCCCTAGAGGCAATAATAAAAGTATTATTATTATATTTCCTTGTTCATGATAATTGTCTTTTATTCATGCTATAACTGTATTATCCGGAAATCGTAATACACGTGTGAATACATAGACCACAATATGTCCCTAGTGAGCCTCTAGTTGACTAGCTCGTTGTGATCAATAGATAGTCATGGTTTCCTGGCTATGGACATTGGATGTCGTTGATAACGGGATCACATCATTAGGAGAATGATGTGATGGACAAGACCCAATCCTAAGCCTAGCACAAAGATCGTGTAGTTCGTTTGCTAGAGCTTTGCCAATGTCAAGTGTCTCTTCCTTTGACCATGAGATCGTGTAACTCCTGGATACCGTAGGAGTGCTTTGGGTGTATCAAATGTCACAACGTAACTGGGTGACTATAAAGGTGCACTACAGGTATCTCCGAAAGTATCTATTGTTTTATGCGGATCGAGACTGGGATTTGTCACTCCGTGTAAACGGAGAGGTATCTCTGGGCCCACTCGGTAGGACATCATCATATGCGCAATGTGACCAAGGAGTTGATCACGGGATGATGTGTTACGGAACGAGTAAAGTGACTTGCCGGTAACGAGATTGAACAAGGTATTGGATACCGACGATCGAATCTCGGGCAAGTAAAATACCGCTAGACAAAGGGAATTGTATACGGGATCGATTGAGTCCTTGACATCGTGGTTCATCCGATGAGATCATCGTGGAACATGTGGGAGCCAACATGGGTATCCAGATCCCGCTGTTGGTTATTGACCGGAGAACGTCTCGGTCATGTCTGCATGTCTCCCGAACCCGTAGGGTCTACACACTTAAGGTTCGATGACGCTAGGGTTATAAAGGAAGCTTGTATGTGGTTACCGAATGTTGTTCGGAGTCCCGGATGAGATCCCGGACGTCACGAGGAGTTCCGGAATGGTCCGGAGGTAAAGATTTATATATAGGAAGTCCTGTTTCGGCCATCGGGACAAGTTTCGGGGTCATCGGTATTGTACCGGGACCACCGGAAGGGTCCCGGGGGCCCACCGGGTGGGGCCACCTGCCCCGGGGGGCCACATGGGCTGTAGGGGGTGCGCCTTGGCCTACATGGGCCAAGGGCACCAGCCCCAAGAGGCCCATGCGCCTAGGGAACCCTAGAGGGAAGAGTCCTCAAGGGGGAAGGCACCTCCGAGGTGCCTTGGGGAGGATGGACTCCTCCCCCCTTCTTGGCCGCACCCTTTCTTGGAGTAAGGGGCAAGGCTGCGCCTCCCCCCTCTCCCTTGCCCCTATATATAGTGGAGGGGAGGGAGGGCATCCACACCTGAGCCCTTGGCGCCTCCCTCCCTCCCGTGACACCTCCTCCTCTCCCGTAGGTGCTTGGCGAAGCCCTGCAGGATTGCCACGCTCCTCCACCACCACCACGCCGTTGTGCTGCTGTTGGATGGAGTCTTCCTCAACCTCTCCCTCTCTCCTTGCTGGATCAAGGCGTGGGAGACGTCACCGGGCTGTACGTGTGTTGAACGCGGAGGTGCCGTCCGTTCGGCACTTGATCATCGGTGATCTGAATCACGACGAGTACGACTCCATCAACCCCGTTCACTTGAACGCTTCCGCTTAGCGATCTACAAGGGTATGTAGATGCACTCCCCTTTCTACTCGTTGCTGGTCTCTCCATAGATAGATCTTGGTGTTACGTAGGAAAATTTTTGAATTTCTGCTACGTTCCCCAACAGTGGTATCAGAGCTAGGTCTATTGCGTAGATTCTTTGCACGAGTAGAACACAAAGTAGTTGTGGGCGTTGATGTTGTTCAATATGCTTACCGTTACTAGTCCAATCTTGTTTCGACGGTATTGTGGGATGAAGCGGCCCGGACCGACCTTACACGTACTCTTACGTGAGACAGGTTCCACCGATTGACATGCACTTGGTGCATAAGGTGGCTAGCGGGTGCCAGTCTCTCCCACTTTAGTCGGAACGGATTCGATGAAAAGGGTCCTTATGAAGGGTAAATAGCAATTGGCATATCACGTTGTGGTCTTGCGTAGGTAAGAAACGTTCTTGCTAGAAACCCATAGCAGCCACGTAAAACATGCAAACAACAATTAGAGGACGTCTAACTTGTTTTTGCAGGGTATGCTATGTGATGTGATATGGCCAAAAGGATGTGATGAATGATATATGTGATGTATGAGATTGATCATGTTCTTGTAATAGGATTCACGACTTGCATGTCGATGAGTATGACAACCGGCAGGAGCCATAGGAGTTGTCTTTATTTATTGTATGACCTGCGTGTCATTGAAGAACGCCATGTAAACTACTTTACTTTATTGCTAAACGCGTTAGTCATAGAAGTAGAAGTAGTCGTTGGCGTGACAACTTCATGAAGACACGATGATGGAGATCATGATGATGGAGATCATGGTGTCATGCCGGTGACAAGATGATCATGGAGCCCCGAAGATGGAGATCAATGGAGCTATATGATATTGGCCATATCATGTCACAACTATATAATTGCATGTGATGTTCATTATGTTTATGCATCTTGTTTACTTAGGACGACGGTAGTAAATAAGATGATCCCTTACAAAATTTCAAGAAGTGTTCTCCCCTAACTGTGCACCGTTGCTACAGTTCGTCGCTTCTAAGCACCACGTGATGATCGGGTGTGATGGATTCTTACGTTCACATACAACGGGTGTAAGACAGTTTTACACAGCGAAAACACTTAGGGTTAACTTGACGAGCCTAGCATGTGCAGACATGGCCTCGGAACACGGAGACCGAAAGGTCGAGCATGAGTCGTATAGTAGATACGATCAACATGAAGATGTTCACCGATGATGACTAGTCCGTCTCACGTGATGATCGGACACGGCCTAGTTGACTCGGATCATGTGATCACTTAGATGACCAGAGGGATGTCTATCTGAGTGGGAGTTCATAAGATGAACTTAATTATCCTGAACATAGTCAAAAGACCTTTTGCAAATTATGTCGTAGCTCGCGCTTTAGTTCTACTGTTTTAGATATGTTCCTAGAGAAAATATAGTTGAAAGTTGATAGTAGCAATTATGCGAACAGTAGAAAGCTTATGTCCTTAATGCACTGCTCAGTGTGCTAAACCCCAAACGTTGTCTGTGGATGTTGCGAACATCTGACATACACGTTTTGATAACTACGTGATAGTTCAGTTAAACGGTTTAGAATTGAGGCACCAAAGATGTTTTTGAAACATCGCGAAACATATGAGATGTTTTGAGGGCTGAAATTGGGATTTCAGGCTCGTGCCCATGTCAAGAGGTATAAGACCTCCGACGATTTTCTTAGCCTGCAAACTAAGGGAGAAAAGCTCAATCGTTGAGCTTGTGCTCAGATTGTCTGAGTGCAACAATCACTTGAATCGAGTGGGAGTTGATCTTCCAGATGAGATAGTGATGTTTCCCCAAAGTAATTGCCACCAAGCTGCTAGAGCTTCGTGATGAACTATAACATATCAAGGATAGAGATGATGATCCTTGAGGTATTCGCGTTGTTTGACATCGCGAAAGTAGAAATCAAGAAGGAGCATCAATTGTTGATGGTTGATGAAACCACTAGTTTCAAGAAGGGCAAGGGAAAGAAGGGATACTTCATGAAACGGCAAATCAGCTGCTGCACCAATGAAGAAACCCGAGGTTGAACCCAAACCCGAGACTAAGTGCTTCTGTAATAAAGGGAACAACCACTGGAGCAAGATTACCCTAGATACTTGGTAGATGAGAAGGCTGGCAAGGTCGATAGAAGTATATTGGATATACATTATGTTAATGTGTACTTTACTAGTACTCCTAGTAGCACCAGGGTATTAGATACCGGTTCGGTTGCTAAGTGTTAGTAACTCGAAATAAAAGCTACGGAATAAAACGGAGACTAGCTAAAGGTGAGCTGACGATACGTGTTGGAAGTGTTTCCAAGTTTGATGTGATCTAACATCGCACGCTCCCTCTACCATCAAGATTAGTATTAAACCTGAATAAGTGCTCTTGCACCTAAAGGAATGGTTTATTGAATTTTGATCGTAGGGATACACATTTTCATACCAAAAGATATAAGATAGTAATGATAGTACCACTTACTTGTGGCACTGCCATGTAAGTCATAATGGTATAAAACGCATGAAGAAGCTCCATGTTGATGGATCTTTGGACTCACTCGTTTTAGAAAAGTTTGAGACATGCGAACCATGTCTATTGGTGTATACGCATGAAGAAACTCCATGCAGATGGATCGTTTGAACTCACTTGATTTTGAATCACTTGAGATATGCAAATCATACCACATGGGCAAGATGACTGAAAAAGCCTCGTTTTCAATAAGATGGAACAAGATAGCAACTTGTTGGAAGTAACACATTTTGATGTGTGCAGTCCAATAAATGCTGAGGCATGCAGTGAATATCGTTATGTTCTTACTTCACAGATGATTCGAGTAGATGTTGAGAATATTTACTTGATGAAACACAACTCTGAATTATTGAATGGTTCAAGTAATTTCAGAGTGAAGTAGAAGATCATTGTGACAAGAGGATATAATGTCTATGATACGATCATAGAGATGAATATCTGAGTTACGAGTTTTGGCACACATTAAGGCATTGTGGAAATTGTTTCATAATTAATACCGCCTGGAACACCATAGTGTGATGGTGTGTCCGAACATCATAGTTGCACCCTATTGGATATGGTGCGTACCATGATGTCTCTTATCGAATTACCACTATTGTTCATGGGTTAGGCATTAGAGACAACCACATTCACTTTAAATAGGGCACCACGTAATTCCGTTGAGACGACACCGTTTGGAGAAACCTAAGTTGTCGTTTCTTAAAGGTTTGGGGCTGCGACGCTTATGTGAAAAAGTTTCAGGATTAAGCTCGAACCCAAAGCGGATAAAATACATCTTCATAGGACACCGAAAACAGTTGGGTATACCTCCTAATTCAGATCCGAAAGCAATATGAATTGTTTATAGAATCGGGTCCTTTCTCGAGGAAAGGTTTCTCTCGAAAGAGTTGAGTGGGAGAATGGTGGAGACTTGATGAGGTTATTGAACCGTCTCTTCAACTAGTGTGTGGCAGGGCACAGGAAGTTGTTCCTGTGGCACCTACACCAATTGAAGTGGAAGCTTATGATATTGATCATGAAACTTTGGATCAAGTCACTACCAAACCTCGTGGGATGACAAGGATGCGTACTACTTCAGAGTGGTACGTAATCCTGTCTTGGAAGTCATGTTGCTGGACAACAATGAACCTACGAGCTATGGAGAAGCGATGGTGGGCCCGGATTCCGATAAATGGCTCGAGGCCATAAAATCCGAGAACGGATCCATGGACTTTGATGGACTTGCCCGATGATCGGCAATCCATTGAGATAAATGGATCCTTTAAGAAGAAGACGGACGTGGACGGTAATGTCACCGTCTGTGAAGCTCGACTTGTGGTGAAGAGTTTTTCACAAGTTCAAAGAGTTGACTACGATGAGATTTTCTCACTCGTAGTGATGCTTAAAGTCCGTTGGAATCATGTTAGCATTAGCTGCATTTATGAAATCTGGCAGATGGATGTCAAGACAAGTTTCCTTACCAGTTTTCGTAAGGAAAGGTTGTATGCAATACAATCAGAAAAGTTTTGTCGACCCTAAGGATGCTAAAAGGTATGCTAGCTCCAGCGATCCTTCTAAGGACTGGAGTAAGCATCTCGGAGTTGGAATGTACGCTTTGATGAGATGATCAAAGATTTTGGATTCGTACAAAGTTTATGAGAAACTTGTATTTCCAAAGAAGTGAGTGGGAGTACTATAGAATTTCTGATGAGTATATGTTCTTGACATATTGTTGATCAGAAATGATGTAGAATTTCTAGAAAGCATATAGGGTTATTTGAAAGGTGTTTTTCAATAGAAAACCTGGATTAAGCTACTTGAACATTGAGCATCGAGATCTATAAGGATAGATCAAAATGCTTAATAATACTTTCAAAATGAGCATATACCTTGACATGATCTTGAAGGTGTTCAAGATGGATCAGTCAAAGAAGAAGTTCTTGCCTGAGTTGTAAGGTACGAAGTTAAGACTTAAAGCTCGACCATGGCAGAATAGAGAGAAAGGACGAAGGTCGTCCCCTATGCTTAAGACGTAGGATCTTCAGTATGCTATGCTGTGTATCGCACCTGAAGTGTGCCTTGCCATGAGTCAGTCAAGGGGTACAAGAGTGATCCAAGAATGGCTCACAGGACAGCGGTCAAAGTTATCCTTAGTAACTAGTGGACTAAGGAATTTTCTCGATTATGGAGGTGGTAAAAGAGTTCGTCGTAAAGGTTACGACGATGCAAGCTTGACACCTATCCGGATAGCTCTGAGTAGAGAGACTGGATACATATAATGGAGCAATAATTTAGAATAGCTCCAAGTAGAACAGTTGTTTGGAATAGCTCCAAATAGAGCGTGGTAGCTGCATCTAGGAGATGACATAGAGATTTGTAAAGGCACACACGGATCTGAAAGGTTCAGACCCGTTGACTAAAACCTCTCTCACAAGCAACATGATCAAACATAAAACTCATTGAGTGTTAATCACATAGTGATGTGAACTAGACTACTGACTCTAGTAAACTCTTGGGTATTAGTCACATGGCGATGTGACCTGTGAGTGTTAATCACATGGCGATGTGAACTAGATTATTGACTCTAGTGCAAGTGGGAGACTGTTGGAAATATGCCCTAGAGGCAATAATAAAAGTATTATTATTATATTTCCTTGTTCATGATAATTGTCTTTTATTCATGCTATAACTGTATTATCCGGAAATCGTAATACACGTGTGAATACATAGACCACAATATGTCCCTAGTGAGCCTCTAGTTGACTAGCTCGTTGTGATCAACAGATAGTCATGGTTTCCTGGCTATGGACATTGGATGTCGTTGATAACGGGATCACATCATTAGGAGAATGATGTGATGGACAAGACCCAATCCTAAGCCTAGCACAAAGATCGTGTAGTTCGTTTGCTAGAGCTTTGCCAATGTCAAGTGTCTCTTCCTTTGACCATGAGATCGTGTAACTCCTGGATACCGTAGGAGTGCTTTGGGTGTATCAAACGTCACAACGTAACTGGGTGACTATAAAGGTGCACTACAGGTATCTCCGAAAGTATCTATTGTTTTATGCGGATCGAGACTGGGATTTGTCACTCCGTGTAAACGGAGAGGTATCTCTGGGCCCACTCGGTAGGACATCATCATATGCGCAATGTGACCAAGGAGTTGATCACGGGATGATGTGTTACGGAACGAGTAAAGTGACTTGCCGGTAACGAGATTGAACAAGGTATTGGATACCGACGATCGAATCTCGGGCAAGTAAAATACCGCTAGACAAAGGGAATTGTATACGGGATCGATTGAGTCCTTGACATCGTGGTTCATCCGATGAGATCATCGTGGAACATGTGGGAGCCAACATGGGTATCCAGATCCCGCTGTTGGTTATTGACCGGAGAACGTCTCGGTCATGTCTGCATGTCTCCCGAACCCGTAGGGTCTACACACTTAAGGTTCGATGACGCTAGGGTTATAAAGGAAGCTTGTATGTGGTTACCGAATGTTGTTCGGAGTCCCGGATGAGATCCCGGACGTCACGAGGAGTTCCGGAATGGTCCGGAGGTAAAGATTTATATATAGGAAGTCCTGTTTCGGCCATCGGGACAAGTTTCGGGGTCATCGGTATTGTACCGGGACCACCGGAAGGGTCCCGGGGGCCCACCGGGTGGGGCCACCTGCCCCGGGGGGCCACATGGGCTGTAGGGGGTGCGCCTTGGCCTACATGGGCCAAGGGCACCAGCCCCAAGAGGCCCATGCGCCTAGGGAACCCTAGAGGGAAGAGTCCTCAAGGGGGAAGGCACCTCCGAGGTGCCTTGGGGAGGATGGACTCCTCCCCCCTTCTTGGCCGCACCCTTTCTTGGAGTAAGGGGCAAGGCTGCGCCTCCCCCCTCTCCCTTGCCCCTATATATAGTGGAGGGGAGGGAGGGCATCCACACCTGAGCCCTTGGCGCCTCCCTCCCTCCCGTGACACCTCCTCCTCTCCCGTAGGTGCTTGGCGAAGCCCTGCAGGATTGCCACGCTCCTCCACCACCACCACGCCGTTGTGCTGCTGTTGGATGGAGTCTTCCTCAACCTCTCCCTCTCTCCTTGCTGGATCAAGGCGTGGGAGACGTCACCGGGCTGTACGTGTGTTGAACGCGGAGGTGCCGTCCGTTCGGCACTTGATCATCGGTGATCTGAATCACGACGAGTACGACTCCATCAACCCCGTTCACTTGAACGCTTCCGCTTAGCGATCTACAAGGGTATGTAGATGCACTCCCCTTTCTACTCGTTGCTGGTCTCTCCATAGATAGATCTTGGTGTTACGTAGGAAAATTTTTGAATTTCTGCTACGTTCCCCAACAGTTGGCATAGTGACCCTTCTGTTGGCACTTGTTGCACGTGACCTCTGAAAGCGGACGGTGATACGGAGCACTCGATCTTGGAGCTTGAGACGAAGTCTTGTTCTGAAAGCCAGGGTTGGGTGGGTGGGAAGATCTACTGCCACCTTTGCTCTTCTGATACGGCTGACGGAACGGAGGAGGAGGAAGCCAATACATCTGCTGCTTGGCCACTTGAGTAGAGGAAGAAGGAGTAGCATCTCTGACTCGCTTCTTGGAAGCATCACACCTAAGTTGAGCAGCCTCTTGCTTCAATGCCATGTTGTAGAACTCGTCGTACCTCAAGGGTTCAAAGAGAACAAGAGCTAGCTGGATTTCTTCTCTGAGACCACCCCTGAACTGGTATATCATGCTCTTCTCATCAGGGACATCCTGCTTAGCAAAGAAGGTGAGCTTCTGAAACAACTTGTTGTAGTCATAGACAGACAAAGAGCGTTGCTTCAGGTTGCGGAATTCCTCACGCTTGCTTTCAACCACGCTCTGAGGAATATGATGAGCTTTAAAGTCTTGACGGAATTCATCCCAGGTAATCACATGGCCACCTCTGGAATCCTTGTATTGCTGGAACCATTCTACAGCTTGGTATTTGAGTTGGAAGGAAGCGAACTTGACAAAGTCCTCAGGCCTGACATTACTACACTCGAAATGCTTGCACAGATCCACGAGCCAATCATCAGCATCAGTTGCCTCAACACAATTGTTGAAAGTCTTTGGGCCGTTAGCAAGGAACTGGTTGAGTGTAGCAAAGTGATTCTGATTGTTGCCTTGGTTGCCTTGGTTCGCTTGATTGCGCTCTTGAAGAATTTGCATGATCAACTGTGTGTTTGCATTGGTTGCGGCCATCACAGCTTGCCATGCCTCTGGAGGAGGAGGAGGAGGTGGCGGATCTTGATTCTGATTCTGATTGGTGCTCTTAGCGGGAGCCATCCTGAAGAGGGTGACAACCGTTAGCACATTGACAGATAAAATGAAGCTGAATCAAACGGGTTGAAATTGTAACATATAGTCTTCACATCCGAACAAAATGAACGAATGCATTCCACTTGAAATGGTCACATATCCATAAATTGAGAAGCCACATAGAATTTAGGTAGAGGAATAAATCAACAAGGTACGGATCAAGAACGAATACTCGGTAAGAAATCCCAATCTCAGACCAAATATCCGTGGAAGAAGAACTAGAGCTATAAGAATTCCCACCTATGAAACTCCCGAACCTTTCCGGTTATGCAATCAGGTGTTGGGGATACAGGGGAAGCATAATATCTCACCCAAATCTACCAATTCCTACATCCAGCTGTATCCATCCTTCAACACATAACCGAGAAAAACTTTGGAAACCATCTACCTCAACCTTCAAAAAGCATCCGTTATACAAGTTATGGCAATACTCCTAAACTCCCGCCCCAGTACTGGGTAGCATCGAGGTTATCTCACCAACGAACTGCATAAAAGAGATTTTCGATGTCGGCGTACTAAACTTAGGTATTCCAGAACTGCAACGATAAAATTGTGACGACAACACCTCAGAGCTCAACTCCCCGGGACACTGCCACAACCCCTAAAGACAGGAGGCACCAAGAACAATGTTCTTGTCACAAAACCATCGGAACAATTCCAAGATACCTGCGTGATCCTAATTTTTTTAGTGAAATTTGAGAAGAGAAGAGTCAAAACTCTACGTCAGGATGCCTTACCAGAGCGATGAGGATACTGGGGAGTAAAAAGAATTCCTAAACTCTCCGATATATAATTCCTAAATGACTCAAAACAATTTTTCTAGACTCAACAACGACTGCTAAAAACGATCAACCAATGGGGGCTCCCAAGGTCGGGGAAGGCTCTGATACCAACTTGTAACGCCCTCGATGTGGCTATATCTCCTATGTGTCGAGGCACAACTTAGAGGCATAACCGCATTGAAAGCAATGTCACAAGTTAGGCAATCTTCACAACATCCCATGTAATATATAGATAATAAAAGGGGAGATACATAGTTGGCTTACACTCGCCATGTCAACCAAAGTACATAAATAGCATTACATCAACCAAACACTCATGGCCCGACTACGACGCCAAAATAAAAGATCAACCCAACATGCGACACGGTCCCGATCGCCCCAACTGGGCACCACTACTGATCATCGGGGAAAGACACATAGTAACGGCGTGAGTCCTCGTCGTACTCCCACTTGAGCTCAAGCGCGTCATCTGGAACGGAGTCATCAGGCCCTACATCTGGTTTGGAAGTAATCTGTGAGCCACAGGGACTCAGCAATCTCGCACCCTCGCGATCAAGACTATTTAAGCTTATAGGTAAGGCAAGGTACAATATGTGGAGCTGCAGCAAGCGACTAGCATATATGGTGGCTAACATGTTCGCAAAGAGAGCGAGAAGAGAAGGCAAAGCGCGAACGAATAACTAGAGGGAAACCTGCGGCAAGCATTACTCCAACACCGTGTTCGCTTCCCGGACCCCGCCGAGAAGAGACCATCACGGTTACTCTCACAGTTGATTCATTTTAATTAAGTTAAGGTTCAAGTTATCTACAACCGGACATTAACAAATTCCCATCTTCCCATAACCGCGGGCACGGCTTTCGAAAGTTCAAATCCCTAGAGGGGAGTCCCAACTTAGCCCATGACAAGCACTCACGGTCAACGGAGGAATAGACCTTCTCCCAAGACATTCCAATCAGACTCGGTATCCCGGTTCCACAAGACACTTCGACAAGTTAAAACAAATCCAGCAACACCACCCAGATGTGCCGACAAATCCCGATAGGAGCTGCACATATCTCGTTCTCAGGGCACACCAGATGAGCAAGACATTTGGTAGGCCAGCCCAGAGTTGCCCCTGGTAGCCCTGGACATCGCTCGGTTGGACCAACACTCAGAGGAGCTCCAGAAACCCTAGGGAAAAGAGGCCACATGGCAAATGGTAAAACCAAGGTTGGGCATTGCTGGAGAAGCTTTAATCAAGGCGAACTGTCAAGGGGTTCCAATTATCACCCAACCGCGTAAGGAACGCAAAATCCGGGAACATAACACCGATATGACGGAAACTAGGGCGGCAAGAGTGGAACAAAACGCTAGGCGAGAGGCCGAGCCTTCCACCCTTTACCAAGTATATAGATGCATTAAGATAACAAGATAATATAATGGTATCCCAACAAGTAAATAATATTTCAACAAGGAACGGTCTCCAATCTTCACCTACAACTAGCAACGCTATAAGAGGGGCTGAGCAAAGCGGTAACATAGCCAATCAACGGTTTGCTAGGACATGGTGGGTTAGAGATTTGACATGGAAAATAGGGAGGCATGATAAGCAAGTGGTAGGCATCGTAGCATGGGCATAGCAAAAGAGCGAGCATCTAGCAAAGCAAAGATAGTAGTGATTTTGAGGGTATGATCATCTTGCCTGCAAAGTTGTCAGAGTTGACTGGATCCTCGAAAGCAAACTCAACGGGCTCCTCGTTAGCGAACTCGTCTCCCGGCTCTACCCAAACAAGACAAACAAGCAAACGGAACTCAATCAACCATGTGCAAAGCTCAAACAATATGATGCAAACATGGTATGCTATGCGGGATGCGATATGTGATGCATATGCAAGATTTGACAAGGAATGAAGGAACCTGGCCTCAACTTGGAAATCCAAGTGTAACACTGGAAAGGTGAGGTGAAATCTCTTGAAAACGATATAAAGATCACCGGAATCGGAGTTACGGTTTGGAAATGGCAAGCAATTCAAATACGGCACCGGTCTGCGATATACAACAAGTAGCCATCTAAATGCAACAAGATGAACATGGTACAACACTCAAACATGGCAAAAAAATACATGGCAGGGATCCATTCATGATTATTAACAAAATATGAACACTGAGCTACGGCCAATTCATCCATTAGCAGGTTCAAACAAGCATGGCAAAAATGCATTTGGCAAACAGATTTCAGACTTAGTGAAATTAACACTTGTCTGGAATTTCAGATCAGGTAGCACAATTTGGAGCATGAAAACCACATGCTACAGGACCTGAACATGGCAAAGTAAATCATGGCATAGAGCTACTCAAAGAGCTTAAGAAAAGTCCCTTAGTGACCTTGAGCCAAAAGGGATCAGAAAATACATTTGCAAGCATGTGAACATGGCAAAAACATAATCAGATCACAGACTTAGTGAAAAAAACTGGAGCATGCAAAAACAGATATCAAGTAGGCATGTTTACGAGCTCGATGCACTCACTACAGAGCAAGTCATGACAATCTAAGCATACACCCATCAAGAATACACATTATACAAGCTAGACATGGCAAGAACAATAACATAGCATGCACGGATCAACTACAACATCCTCGGCAAAATCGCTAACAAGTAGACAATCTGCCTAGATTCATGAAATGACAAAAGTAGAGCTCGATTGACTCAAGCTAGGGTGCTCCATAATTGCCAACAAAGACATGGATGGATAGAGCACTACAAGATTAACAAAACATCCTTACTGATCATCCTCAAAAGAGGCATGGATCACTAGGAAACAACATGAACATATGGCATATTGAGATAAACAGATCAAGGAATTAGTGGAAATGCTATGTCCCTGAAATCAGCATTAATGAATGCACCACTTTGCAAGCTTGTGCTAGTCACCACACACATCAAAAATATACATGGGTTGCACCTCTGGAAAGATGGCAAAACATATAACAAAACACATGTAGAGCTCAGAGGCATATCATGCACAAATTAATCATGGCAAAAATGACAAATATCTAATTGGAGCAGCAGATCTGACAATTATCTCAAAGAGCACTCTCCCAACAGCATTTTGGGCATCAAGCTGAACTCAAATGAAAATGATGCAATGAGATGAAATGATGTACTCTCTGAGGCGAAAATTTTGATATTCTATATGCTCAAAACGGAGCTACGGATGCGGAGTTACGATGCGATGAACATAGCCAAATGATTAGGGTTTTGGGCAAAAAGTCAACCGAGGCAAAATGGAACTGGATCTGGATCTCGCCGGAGCACGCAAAACGAGGTTCGCCGGGGTCGGTGCCGGAGCGTCGCCGGACTTGAAGGAGGCACGCCGACCGGACTTGCCGGTCTTGGGGGGCGGCGTGGACGACGAGAGGGCGGCGGACGACAGTGGGAGGTGCTCGGCGGACGGGCGGCGAGGCGCGCGGGCGGGGCGGCGGCCGATGGCGGAGGTGCGGCGGCTCGGCGCCCGAACTGGGGAAGAGGCGGTGCGGCGGGCGCGGCCCGGTCGGATGGGGGAGAGGGCCGGCCCCGGGCTCTCGTGGGCCGACGGCGGCGGGCGGCGAAGTGGGCACGGGGGCGCCACGTGGCGAGCGGCTATTGGCACGGTCCGGCAGACGGACGTGTCCGGCTAGACTTCGGACATGTCCGGCGGCTGTGGAGGATGGATCTAGGGTTAGGGGGAGAGTGGAATCGCGAATTTCGGAGGGGGTGTATATATAGGCATAGAGGGAGCTAGGAGTATCCAAATGAGGTGCGGTTTTCGGCCACACAATCGTGATCGAACACTCTAGATGATGGAGAGGATTTTGGTGGGTTTTGGCCCAAATTGGAGGGGTATTGGGCTGCAACACACACGAGGCCTTTTCAGTCCCTCGGTTAACCGTTGGAGCATCAAATGAAGTCCAAATGGTACGAATCTTGACAGGCGGTCTACCAGTAGTAAACCAAGGCCGCTTAGCAAGTCTCGGTCCAATCCGGAAATGTTTAATCCCCACACACGAAAGAAAGGTGGAAATGACCACCGGAGGAGAACGGAGCACCGGAATGCAAAACGGACAATGGGGGAAATGCTCGAATGCATGAGACGAACATGTATGCAAATGCAATGCACATGATGACATGATATGAGATGATAACAACACACGGAGACAAAAACCCGAACCCGAGAAAATAAAATAACTTAATGCCGGAAACGGCAAGAGTTGGATTACATATTGGGGAAATCATATCCGGGGTGTTACATCAATGAACCTGAAATGCCCTTCTAAAAAGTCCACCCTTTTTGTTTTGGGTTAAAACCTTTGACAAAAATGTTGCACACTTTTTTAGGACGTCTTAAGGTCATTGGATTAATTCATATAATATTTGCATTTGGGCAGTTAAATGCTATAAAATATTTTAAATTCTCAAATTATCATAAACTAAAATGTTTACTGTTGGATATATTCTAAGCAGTAGCCATGATAAGTTTTATGATTTTTGGAAATGCCCTGGCATTTTTAATAAAGCCCTGAAGTTACAGAAATAATAGAAAACAGAAAAGAAGGAGAGAGAGAAAGGATCCAGCCACTTACCTGGCGCAGCCCACCTGGCAGCCCACTGGCCGGCCCAGCACTGTGCTGGCTCGTGCCAGTCATCGCCTACCTCTGCCAGTAGGCAGAGGAGGGACACGACGCACGCGCCCGAGCTCGCCATGCCACCACCCTTCTCGTCTGCATCACCTGGTCACCGCCTCGACACCGCGAACGCCTCCTCGGTGTCGCCCCGGTCTACCCGACACCTCACACTCCCCCTGCTCTCTCCCTCGCTCCCTCGATGCCATGGCCGATGGAGCCGCGCCCGCGCCGTCGTGAAGCTCACAGCCACCACCGTCCACTCGTCGCCTCGCCGTGCCAACAAGCTTAGCTGTCATCCACT
Organism: Triticum aestivum; assembly: GCF_018294505.1. NCBI lineage: Eukaryota > Viridiplantae > Streptophyta > Magnoliopsida > Poales > Poaceae > Triticum > Triticum aestivum. Next base: position 291,924,077 of record NC_057803.1, on the reverse strand, counting down.
GCTTCGCCTCGACCGATCCCCGAGCGCTCGCTCACCTCGGAGAAGCTGCACCGAGGCCGTCCCAATCCGCCATCGCCGGAGATCCCCCTCGCTATCTTGACCACTCCAGCTCTTCCCTGACCTCGCTGACTAACTCCTCGAGACCGCTGTGAGCTGCGGCCCGTCCTCTCTCTCTCTGTTCTCTCTCTTGTACACCGTACGCACCGCACCGATATCACCCACACCCTCCGCCGCCCGTGCTCACCGCCGGCGTGACTCCAGCAACGCAACGGCTCAGCCGTCACGTCCTTCTTGCTCACCACGCCATGTAGAGCACATAGGAACTAACCCCACGCCGCCACGCTCGTCGTAGCGATGGCCCCAAGCTCACCCGAGCTCCTGCGGCCACCGAAGTCATCGCCGGCGATGTTTTCAGCCACCCCCGGTCCAACCACCACCACCACTCGATGCGGGGGAGCGCCCGCATCACGTAGATGGCCTCTGCCGCACTTTTGGTCGCCGGAGCGCGAATCCCGCGCTGCCCCCCGCGTCTGGTCGTCGCCGGCGTTTAAACGCCGGTGCTTTGACCCCGCTCACGAGGGATTTGACCCCCCTGAGTCACTAACATGTCGGCCCCGTCCCTGGTCAAACCTAGATTAGCACTAGCTAACCCTAATTAGTTAGTTAACTAATGGTGTCACTGACCAGTGGGTCCCACTGGTCAGGTTTGACCTGAGCCGGCTGTTGACTTGCTGATGCAGTGCTGACGCAATGCTGACGCAGTAATGGACTTTTCTGGATTTAATCTTATTCAGGAAATTCCAGAAAATCTTACAAACTTCAAAAATTCATAACTCTTAATTTGTAACTCCATATTGTTGCATATTGCCGTGTGATGATTGTGTTCTGTGGTGTCTTTCATGGTAGGTTCTGCCTCCGAGGATATCTCCGAGTATCCAACTGAAGGGCAGTACCCTACTACTACTCCATCAGGCAAGCATCCCCATTGATCATATCGATACAATCCCATGTTCTCGTTTCTGCTCTCATTTACTACATTAAGACAACAACGTTTCAAACTCCTGTGTGCTGCGGTAGTTGAACCTTTATCCTCTGCTTGACCTGTCATTGCCATAGTAACTAGATGAAACCCACTAGCATGTGTAGGAGTTGATTGAGCCATGTATGTGTTCCCTACCTTGCTATGCCTGCTATGCTTAGAGTTGTGTTAGGTCTGGTTCATCTCGGTGATGGGCTAGAGTGAAATGACTACGTCGGTAATGTGAGGGATGTGTTGAACATGTTTTGGTAAAGGCATCGATGAGAGGCCATGAAGGAGTACATGGTGGGTTGTTTCATTGAGGTCATCCCTAAGAACTGAGATCTATATGTGTGATTCAAGAATCAGTTACTACCATACATTGGGCCCGAAACCAATGGACCCTCTCGGCTTCTTAATCACCCAAGTACTTTGTCCAGGAGTTGCATTTAGTTTCTGGTGTTTGTAGGTTATGTGTTGGCGGCCGTGCGTAGCGCTGTCCCTAGGGGTGGGCTATGATGCGGTAGATACACCATGGCACGATGTACCGAGTCACCCGTTTGGTGTCTCGAGAACCCTATTCACATCGTTCGGGGCCGTATGTGGAAACCTCGGCCGGACTCCCTGCGGATGGAACCTGGATAGGCGATAAACCTAGACTAGAGACTTGTGTGTTTAGGTAGGCCGTGGCCGCCACCCTCGTTGGGCTTCCGCTTGAAGGTTGCCGAGTACATGTCGTGTAAACCACGGTAAGTGGTGAGAGCGTGTATGAAGAAGTACACACCTGCAAGGTTAACATCATCTATTCGAATAGCCGCATCCACGGTAAAGGACTACTTGGTTGCCTATACAGTTCATAGACAAGTTAATGGTTACTACTAAAAGACTCAAGATAAGTGTGAGTACCGAGGATGGCCCTGTCATAGGATGACGAGGGAGGATCCTCGGTGGAGTATTGTGTTGGTGATTAGTGGACTCGTGTGTGGAATCTATTTTACAGTGGTGTCTCATAGGATAGCTTAGCCAAGAGTCAAAGCTAGCTTGTTGCAATAACTCCACCACCTTCTTGAGAATGAGCATGTATAGTAGGATCTGTTGTAAGACTTGTTGAGTACCTTTATACTCATGTTGCCTTAATTACTATTTTCAGACAACAACACCGCCCCCTCCGATGGGTTTATGTAGACCTCGACGTCGATGAGTAACTTGCCACCCAGGTAGTGATTCTGGCCATGGAGGGCCCTATGTAGATAGACAGGCTTCGACAAGCCTTCTTTCTTTCTAGTGTCTATACTCAGACTTATTTTCTTCTGCATGTGCTTGTATGCTTGTATGACTTGACTGTCGGGTCTTGTGACCCCTACCTGCATGAACATGTTATGTATGGCTCTCCGGAGCCTTTAAATAAAGTACTTGAGTTATAGAGTTTTGTTGTGATGCCATGTTGTATTTACACATATCGAGCATATTGTGTGTATGATTGAAATGCTTGGTATGTGTGGGATCCGACAATCTAGTTGTTTATCCTTGGCAGCCTCTCTTATGGGGAAATGTAGTCTAGTGCTCCTTGAGCCATAGTAGTCCGCTACAGCCCGGTTCACCGGAGTCCTGCTAGCCCAGCACTACTGCTCAGGACACTTGACTGGCCGGCATGTGTTTCACTTCGTTCCTATGTCTGTCCCTTCGGGGAAATGTCACGCGGTGACATCCGGAGTCATGCCTAGCCTGCTATAGCCCGGGTTCCCCGGAGTCCTGTTAGCCTAGTGCTACAGCCCGGATTCACAGGCTGATGACTGACATGCTCGATGTGATTCAGGTATGCCTGTCCCCATAGGTTAGTGCCGCTTTGGGTTCACGACTAGCCATGTCGGCCCAGGTTCTCTGTCATATGGATGCTAGCGACACAATCATATACGTGAGCCAAAAGGCGCAAACGGTCCCGAGCCATGGTAAGGCGACACCCGTGGGAATACCGTGCGTGAGGCCACAAAGTGATATGAGGTGTTACCGGCTAGATCAATGTGACTTGGAATCGGGGTCCAGACAGCCCCGGGGTTTAAACTGCTACCATGTCCCCATATTATCCAGCCTGAGTGCCGCTCTTCGCGTGCAAAAAGGTTGGTTGCCCGAGTCCTCTATTTCAATGATGTCTCTGAACCTGTCACTGAATCTTTTTAGTTTACTACAATCCCTAAGACCTCAAAGAATATGCCTCGGAAAGTTTATGCTAAGGAAGTCTTGGTTGACATTGAAGTTAGACGTAGTTCCAGGCTTAGTTATCTGCGTGATGGCTTCCGCAAGGTGCAATAGAAGGTTCCGAACTTGCCACAGGTGTCATGTTTCAGGAAGCATAAGGCCAACCCTTCTACTCGAGATGCACCAAACCCAACTGCGTCAGATGAACCAGGAGTGCCACCTCCTACCGCCATCTCTGATCTTCAATGTATTGGAGCGTGTCTGTAGATTGCCCCGATGAAGATCTCTGCAGAGAAGCCTGTGGCTGATCCGTCCAAAGCAAGCAGAAGTGAGAGCTCTGATGATAAGTGAACCATGTCATTTCATAGGTCCATGACGAACCTATTTAATTGTCATTTATCTTTCCTTTGTTTGCTTTGTGCTAAACTTCGTGGCCATGTCATTTGGGTTGGGTAGATCACTGTGTGGTCTCCTTTTTTCTGGTTTTTATTTTGGTTTGTAATGAATCAGAATGCGTTTAGAGACTGGAAGATTCTGTGTTGGAACGTGCGTAGCCTCAATTCTAAAGCTCGACAACTAGCAGTTAAGCAAAAGATTGATGAATCTGGGTGTACTATTATTTGCCTTCGAGAAACTAAGTTCATACTTATTGATCACAATTTCTTAGGAAATTTTGCCTGTGACATTTTGATAACTTTCTGTATGTACCATCTTCGGGTGCATTAGCTAGTATTGTGGTTATTTGGAACTCATCATTCTTTGTTGGAAAGTTAGTCGAAGCAAAATCTTATGGTATCATTGTAGAGTTCTCTTCCAAGCACACATATGAAATATGGACTTTGGTCTCGGTATATGGACCATGTCAGAATCCAGCTCATGCTGAATTTGCGCAATGGTTGTATAATCTGGACATTCGTTTTGAAGATAATTGGTTGTTGCTTGGCAATTTTCATTCTATGCGCTCGTTGGACAATCGTAACTTGCCTGGTGGTAATGTCAACGACATATTCCTTTTCAATGAAATTATTGGCCATCTGGGCCGGGTGGAATTGCCAATGAAGGGTGGTTAATACACCTGGTCCAACATGCAGACCAATCCCCTACTTGAGTAGATCGATTGGTTCTTCACACCAGTTTCATGGAATTCTGGCCATCCTAATACCTTGGTCCTACCTTTGGCACGCATGCCATCAGATCATCTGCCATGTGTCGTAATGTTGCCACCTTCATACCAAAGGCCAAGATATTTCGTTTGGAAAATTATTGGGTGAGTCTCCTAGGGTTCATGGAGTGTGATGAAGAGGTTTGGAATAGACCATCGGGGAAGCTTTCTGCTACCAGCTCCATTTCTGCCAAGTTTAAAGCTCTCCAATATGCCCTTAAGTAATGGCACGTGAGCCTATCCAAGGTTAAAGCTTTAATTGCGGACTGCAACACAGTCATTTTATATTTTGATGGCTTAGAGGAACTCTGGGCTTTGTCTTGGCCGGAAATGAACTTTCGAAGAATTGTGAAGCTTCACTTAGAGCAAATCCTTTAGTTGCAGTTTATTTATTGGAAGCAGCGATGTAGTATCAGATCTATTAAGATTGGATAAGAGAATACCAAGGTTTTTCATGCCATGGCTATGGAAAGGTACCGCAAGAACACCATTTCCTCTATAAAAAGATTTGCGGGGCATGTGCTGATAGATCATCAACAACTAGCTGGAAAGTTTTGCTCTGAGTTCAAACAACGAATGGGTCAAGCTCAAGGCATTCAAATGGGTTTTGACCTAGATAATCTTCTGACCAAAGTTGATGGGCTTGAGGATTTTTCCCGGCCTTTCACTGAAGTTGAAGTGGATGAGGTCATTAAGCACTTGCCTTTAGATCGTGCGCCTGGGCCGGACGGGTTCACTGGGCTTTTTTGAAGAAATCTTGGCATATCCTCAAAGCTGATTTTCTAAAATTGGTCAAGGTATTTTATGATGGCAAATGCAACCTGGAATGTCTCAACACATCGCTCATTGCTCTTATACCCAAGAAGCATAGCCCTGAGTTCCTTGGTGACTTTCGGCCTATCTCTCTCAGAAATACAGGTTTAAAGTTCCTTACCAAGTTGCTGGCCAATCGTTTGCAGAAACTTATTCTTCAATGCATCCACCAAAACCAGTATGGATTTCTTAAGTGTCGTTCTATCCAAGATTGCCTGGCTTGGTGTTTTGAATATATCCACCAATGTAAAGCCTCAAAGCGACCTATAGTTTTGCTAAAGGTTTATTTCACTAAGGCTTTTGATACCCTCGAGCATGCAACCATCCTTAGAATGCTGCAGTGTAAGGGTTTTGATGATCGCTGGAATGGGTGGGTTAAGAGTTTGCTATCATCTGAATCCTCCTCTGTCCTACTAAATGGAGTACCGGGCCAAGACTTCATGTGTAGAAGTGGTGTATGTCAAGGGGACCCCTTGTCACTACTTTTATTTGTTACTGTGGTAGACCTTCTTCAATCTATGGTCAATGACATGTGCCGGTGCAACATCCTCGCCAAGCCAATCCCCACCAAGTCTAATGATTACCCAATTGTTCATTACACTAACGACACACTTATTGTCATGCCTGCGGTTGATAGTCAGATTATTGCAGTGAAAGAAATGCTCGAGGTCTTTGTTGTCTCAATGCGTTTGAAAGTCAATTTCAGTAAATCTTCACTGGTACCATTACATATGTCCGAGGAGGAAGGATCTAAGATTGCATAGTTACTCGGGTGCTCAGTGGGTTCACTTCCTTTCACATATCTTGGCTTGCCTATGGGTACGTCCAGACCTACCATAACTGAATTGATGCCACTCGTTGATCGCATTGAGAGAAGGTTGTCTGCTTCTTCTTGTCTCCTCAACTAGGCCAGTCATCTACAGCTCCTACAGTCCATGCTCACATCCATGACCATATACTTTCTCTGCTCATTATCGATTCCCCATGGTATTCTTAAACAGATTGGGAGGATTGAGCGTCAGTGTCTTTGGATAGGCAATTCTGACACACCATGTCAATCATTGGCCACTTGGGAGCTGGTTTGTAGACCAATGAAATATGGTGGCTTGGGAGTGCTTCATCTGAGCATCCAAAATGAATCACTTCTGCTCAAACTTCTATATAAATTATTTAACAACATGGATATTCCATGGGTCAACCTCTTATGGAATTCATATTATTAGTCTTATGTTCCACATGCTACTTCAGGTACATGCATGAGATTCTTTGGTTTTTTGGCTGGACAGATGGAAACTTGTTGGCAGCCTCGTTCCTCTTAAGATTATTTTCCAAGGCTTCATTCCTTCTCGATTGATGACTTGGTCACTATCAGAGACTTTTTTGATCTGCCAAACATTGTAGACAACTTCCATCTTCCATTGTCCTTGGAAGCTTACCAGGAACTCGATCAGCTTCAGCCTTTGCTGATCCCAATAAAGCTTGATTCGGACAGTAAGGATATTTGGAGCTGGCCATCTAAGTCAGGGCATTTCCAGTCAAAAATCTACTGTGAGTTCACTTTCTCCCACCTAGTGATTGATCCTATTTTTAAATGGATCTGGAAATGTTCTTGCACTCTTAAGGTGAGAGTTTACGGATGGATGTTGTTAATGGATCGCCTGAACACAAGGGATATGATGCAGCGAAGACACTAGACCATCCAGGATGAGTCCTGTGTGCTTTGCCAATCTCTCAGTCATGAAGAAAGAATTCATCTTTTCTTCACATGCAACTTCAGTCAAAGGGTTTGGAATTATCTTGGGATATCTTGGTTGGTGCAACCGAATCAGTCAACTTATTCCATGGCTTATTCCTCTCAAAAGGAGTTTGGTAAACCATTCTTCACTGAAGTGGTCTTCACTACCAGTTGGAACATTTGTACTCAAAGGAATGGGAAAATCCTTCGAAATGAGACACTTAGTTTTAGATCCTGGAGAAGGAATTTTGTGTATGATATGACTATGCTAACCCACATGATTAAATGAAAAATATAGAGATAGCTTATTTGATTGGATAAACCTCCCTCCCCTAGATAGTTGTGAGTATTTCTTATTTTCATAGTCTTTTGTATCTACCTTGTACTTTGGACTCTTTTTGTATTTAATAAAGCACTATGAGGTTGTTGCCTTGCAGTATATAGTCAAAAAATATAGAAGGCTACATAGTTCGTAGTTACCGTCCTCTAGCTCACTATTGTGTTGGATAGAGTGTAAACAAATAATTCGATTGCCATCGTTCGTATATTTTTGCTAATAATCCATATAAGTTCATCACTTGATGCTGGTTCACGAATATTTCATAGCCCCATATGCAAAAAGGGTCGATGCGTGCATCTTTGACGAGGACATAAGTACTGACAAGAAACAAGTCAATATTAGAAGCTAAAAAGAGTTCAGGCCTGAATGTATATGCACTACATTATGGAACGATGGGGGAGTACAAGCGAGGGATGAAACTAACCTCGGCGGAAAATGTTGGCCACTCCCGTTGTTGTCCTGCATTAGTACATGCAAAATGCATGATAAGTACGGCAACCTTAACATCACATAAATATAGCCAAGGTAAACAACATCATCTCCAAATGATAGCTTGAATGTGTTGGTTTCACCATGATGTTAAAGGGGATATAAAATGGAAGGAATGTTTACTACAACAGGATTAACAGCAACCAAATATTGTAATTCAAACTACTATTGTTGAAAATGAATAGAACGTAGCTCATGCTTAAACATCACATTGTATAAATGTGTAAAACTGAAATAAAGGGCATGTGTTAACTACACCAGGCATAACAAGAACCAAAAATTGTCGTTCAAACAGGTATTGATGAAATCGAACTGCACATTTCTGACTTGCACATAATGAACATCACATTGTGAATAACTGAAATAAACAAGGCATATATGATCAGTATAGCAACCAACCTAAAAAGCAAATACAGATAAACAGAGCACATGCTTGAAAACTAGACAAATGCTCACTTCAACCAACCTAACAACCAAATACACATAAACAAGGCATGTACTCACTATAAACAACCAAATATAGCCATTCGTGAACTGAACTAGAGAATTCATACTTAAACATCACATAGCCCTATTGAACATTACAATTTTGCATAACTGAAATAATTAAACATGACACAGTTAAAACACCGCACGACAAAGGCTACTACAACAAACAGTAGGGGTTGGCGAGCTAGAAAAGGTAAGATTTGCTGATAGGATATTGCCTCACTTGTGATGGACGGGATCCTTCCAGTTGGAAAAGCACAGACCCATGGTGCGCTCCCTGGTGTCGCAGATGGGTTGTTTCACCTTCCAAGACTGTCAGGACCCCGACTCAATGCCACATCGATCTAGCATGTAACACCTCATATCACTTCGCGGCCTCACGCACGGTATTCCCACGGGTGTCGCCTTACCTTTGCCCGGGACCGTTTGCGCCTATTGGCACACGTATATGATAGTGTCGCTAGCATCCATATGATAAGGAGCCCGGGCTGACATGGCTAGTCGTAAACCCAAAGTGGCACAAACCTACAGGGACAGGCATCCATGACCCAGCATCGAACGTGTCGGTCATCAGCGAGTGAATCCAGGCTGTAGCACTGGGCTAGCAGGACTCCGGTGAACCGGGCTGTAGCGGGCTAACAGGACTCCGGTATTCATCGCGTGACATTTCCCCGAAGGGACAGACACAGGAACGAAGAAGGACACATGCCGGCCAGCCTAAGTGTTCCGGAGCAGTAGCAAGCTACCATGGCTCAGTGGAAACACTAGGAGACATTTCCCGGTAAGAGAGGCTACTAAGGATAAACAACTAGATAGTCAGATCCCACACATACCAAGCATTTCAATAACATACACACAATATGCTCGATATGTGCAAATACAACATGGCATCACAACATGACTCTACGACTCAAGTATTTATTCATTAGGCTCCGAGGAGCGAGATATTACAAACAGGGGTCTCATGACCCAACATTCAGAGCATACAAGTCAAACACAAGCGGAAGCTATCATGTCTGAGTACAGACATCTATAAATGAAAAAGGCTGAGAAGCCTGACTATCTACCAGATCCTGCCGAGGGCACAAGATCGTAGCTGAGGTAACAAGCTAAACATCGAAGTCCACGCGGAACTACTAGCGAGACCGAAGTCTCTCTGCAAAAACATAAAATAGGCAAACGTGAGTACAAATGTACCCAGCAAGACTTACATCAGAACTAACTACATATGCATCATTATCAACAAAGGGGATGGTGGGGTTTAACTGCAGCAAGCCAGCTTTGACTCGGTGGCTATCCTAAACTACGACTGCAAGCAACTCTTTTGAGGTGGCGCACACGAGTCCACATATTCACCATACCAATACACCACTATGGAACCGCTCCCGTCTCCCTACGAGAACGCCATCCATAGCACTCACGCTTATCTTGCGTATTTTAGAGTATCCACTTTCACTTGTCTATGAACTGATATAAGCAACCCAGAAGTCCTTTACCGCGGACACGGCTATTCGAATAGATGATGTTAACCCTGCAGGGGTGTACTTCTTCATACATGTTTCCACCACTTAGCGTCTGCACACGACATGTGCTCGGCAGACTTCAAGCGAAAGCCGACGTGGGTGTAGACCACGACCTACCTAAACACTCAAGTCTCTAGTCCAGGTTTATCGCCTATTCGGGTTCCATCCATGAGGAGATCCGGCCGGAGTTTCGCTCACAGCCCCAAACGATGTGTGCAGGGTTCCCGAGACACCTAACGGGTGCCCGGTACACCGTGCCACGTACCTACCGCATCACAGCCCACCCCTACGGTCAGCGCTGTCCACGGCCTCCAGTAAGCTACAAACACCAGAAACTACTTGCAACTCCTGGACAGAGGACTAGGGTGAATAAGAAGTCGAGCGGGGTCATATTTCAGGGCCCAATGCATGATAGTAGCTGAATCATGGATCACAAACACAGAACTCAGTTCCTAAGGACGGCTTCAATGAGACAACCCACCATGTACTCCTACATGGCCTCTCACCGCTACCTTTACCAAATCGTGTTCACCACTTAGCTCACACACAGTAGGACATGTTCACACACCTCTGATTCATCCCCGATGAATCAGACCTGACTCAACTCTAAGCAATAGCAGGCATGACAAACAAACATGAATGAGTAGGCACAACAGGGCTCAAACAACTCCTACTCATACTAGTGGGTTTCATCTATTTACTGTGGCAATGACAGGTCATGCAGAGGATAAAGGGGTTCAGCTACCGCAGCAAGTAACAAATGACTCGTTGTTGTCCTAATGCAGTAAAAGAGAGCAGGGCGAGAGAGTAGGATTGTATCGGAATGAACAAGGGGGTTTTGCTTGCCTGGCACTTCTGAAGATAACATTCAGTCTTCATCAATGTCAACGATCACATCATCGGTACAGCGTCTACCGAGGGGGAACAACACCGGCAAACACAGAAGAAACATGATCAATGCAATGCACAGTATGATGCATGCTATGACATGGCAATATGAATGTGTTTTGGGCTAATGCATCTAGCAACAAGTTAAATGGGGTTGGTTTGAATACAAGATTCAAATTCAAACTCCATATGTGAGAGTTTAAATGCCATTTATTTGTTTTGTCCAAAACAGAGGACAAACATTGTTCAAACATGCATGAAAATGGTACAGATGGATTCCTTGAATTTTTCTGATAATTTTACATATATAATTTGTTTGATTTGGAGTCACGGTTGAATTACTATGATTTTTAGAAGTTTTAGCTATTTTCTGAAATAAATAAATCGTTTAGATTTATTTAAAATCCAGAAAAGGGTTTACTGCGTCAGCATGACGTTGGCATGACGTCAGCAGGTCAACAGGGGCTGGTCCGGGTCAAACCTGACCAGCGGGGTCCACACGTCAGTGACACAAGTGACTAACAGAGTTAATTAATTCTAACTAATCAAATTAATAGCCACGGGGCCCACTGTCAGTGTCAGCAGGGGTAATTAGTCCTAAACTAATCTTGTCAGGTGCAGGGCCCACGCGTGTTAATCCCAGGGAGGTCAAACCCCTGGTCAGCGGGGTCAAACCCGCCGGCGACTCGACGCCGGCGAGGCCAGACACGGCGGCGAGGCTCGGATTTGGTCCTCCGTCGACCAAATCGACGGCGGAGATGCGCTACGCGTAGCTGGGGAGCTCGCGCATCGAGTGGTGGTGGCGGTTGGGCTCGGGATGGTCGGAAAAGACGCCGGCGACGACGTTGGCGGCTGCCGGAGCTCGGGCGAGCTCGGGGTCGTCGCTAGGAGGCACGGCAGGAGGAGCTGGTGGTGGCTACGGGCTACTGAGGTTGCGGTGAGCACGACGGTGGGCTCGGGAGCGAGCTGCGGTGGCTGTGGCCACGGCCACGCCATGGCCGGCGGCGAGAAGCTCTCGGCCGCGGTGGTTAGCACGGCTACAGCGGCCTTACAGGGCAAAGGAGAGGGGAAATCGGTTCAGGGGCTCACGGGGATCATGCAGGGAGGGTCAGCGAGCTCGGGGAAGCACGAACGGCGGCGAATCGATGATGAGGTTGACGGCGGCCGAAGGTTGAAGATGAGCTTGAGGGCGACGCTGCAGGGCTTCCGGAGGGCCGTGGATCGGTGGGGAGGAAGAGGGGGTCGAGGCGGAGCTCCTGAGCCCAGCGGCAGGGCGAGGGGTGGCCGGTGGCCGCGGCGAACGGCGTCGGTGGCGATGGCTGCGTTCGGGCGAGTGAGAGAGAGGAAGCAGAGGAGAGGAGGGCCACGGGGAGAGTGATAGAGAGGTCGAGGGGGTTCGGCATCTCCGTGGCGTCGTCTAGGCGCATCGGAGAGGGGCCAGGCAGGCAGGGAGGGAGGAGGTGGCCGGCGCGGGGCGGGCACGCGCCTCCGTCCTTCTGGCGAGGGAGGAAGACGACAGGGAGGAGGCGGTGATGGGCTGGGCCGTTGGAGCTGGGCCGGTTGGTGGGCGCCAGGTAAGTCCAGGTGGGTTCTCTCTCTCTTTCTTTCTCTTTTCTATTTTCTGCAATTGGTTTTGATTTGATTTAAAATATCAAATCATTTTTCTAAAACTTTCTGTAAATTGTATGTGAGCTCAGGAACTAGTCCAAGGTCACAGGCAACTTACAAAAATATTTGAACTTTATTTCTTATATAATAGAAATAAATTCAACTCAAATATGTCATTGGTTTAAGTCAAAGGCCCAAAAATAAATAATTCTGTGATTCCAAAAATATTGGTTTGAATTTTACCTCTTACCAATATTTTCACAGAGTAACAGGAACATTTCTTTGGACTCATTTGATGAGATTTAAATGTTGGTTATTTTTAGAGGTCTTCTGAGGCTTTTGAAAATTCCTCAATTCAAATTTCATTTGAATTAAAACATGATGCTCACATGAGGGTCTAGCCTAGTGCATAACAGGACCAGGGATGTGACAACCCACCCCCACTAAACAAAAATCTCGTCCCGAGATTCAAGCGTAGGGTAAGGTGAAGGGGGAACGCAAACTAGCACAATCTTCACGATCCAGGTTGCACTTCAAATGAACGTTGATTCGTTCACCATCATTGTCTCGAAGTCTTGCTCTGAGAACTCCAACTATCATGACAACGAGAGGAAGGAAAGACCCCAAAAGAATCGTTCTTCTCGAAGGTCGAACAACTCAGGATTAACTCACGGAATGAGACATAGCAACATCTCTTGAGCTGAGAGACGAAGCACACCTCTAGCGGAAAGGAGTGGAACAAATGACGGAGGTTTACCAGGTAGACTACAATTCCACACTTAAAAAGGTGGTAAACGATTGTCAACGTAGCGAGGAGTTGAGTTGCCATGATACCACAACGAGGCACCTTAGGGATGGTGACTCGTAGATATATCCCCTTAAGTGGCAAAAAGAATTACCTTTGATTCAGAGATCATTGAAACTCTTTAAACCAGCCTAAGGCAATTCTCGAGCGATCGTTTGGAGGGGGTCGGTAGAATGGCATACTCGGACTTGGATGATGTGGATTACCTTGTTGAAGACAACGTAATGGATGAATTTGCTTACCACCGGAAATGGAAGAGACCCATGGTAGAATGGCACATTGGCGGTGCAAGCTGGGAACAAAATGCAAATGCTGGGAATGATTCTGGTAACTGGGGAAGAACCCAACAATAGAGAGTGAATTCACTGTTTGAAAAGGTCATAGCATTGCCGAGGAAACTGAGAGCACTATACAGTTAATGCCGACGATCAAACCTAGCACTTGCGCGTGCTCTCAAGAACTTGAGCATTTCCATAATCATCAAGATTTTACCAATATCCGTGTCAAGGATCCTGGCAACACAACTTGCTACCATGATGAATGATGATGGATGATGCAGATGCAAAGGAAGATAACACTTTCTCAGATTTCACCCTTGGCGGGGCCAAGGAAATAAAATCTGGATGATCGACCGAGAGACATTTAGCACTCCGCTTCTAATGCTCTCCTTAATGTGCTAGCGTAATCCATTTATTGAAATGGTTTGGTAACCAGACCATCAAGTAAAAAGGTCGGACTTCGGGAGCACAAAAATCCATAAGGAACAACTAGGGAGTAGATCCTACGAAATCCTTATGGGGAGGTGGCCAACTTCCTCAATCAAGATATTATAATAACAGGTCTTCCGGCTGGGTGTGTTGGCCACGACATCCACTTTACCGGTTTCCGAGGGACCGATATTATAGTTCTTGGGAAATGTTCCAAACCATCATATCTGCCTGAGATTCAGATCTGGTTGGTGTCAGGATATTCCAGACTCATCAAGTCTAGGAAGAAAAACGAAAGTTTGCAACACAAATCGACAAGATGACGTTGCGAGATTCTCGGGGAATGAACTACGATAGTAAGCTCCAAAACATGAGCTGGTTCTGCTACAAACATGTGAACACGTTGTCCCAGACAAGCATGGCCACGTAGTAGTCTTATAATTAAACACTACCGAGTTCAGGTGGGGAACCATCATCGAGGATATCGAAGTCCTTGCATAAGGTATACTCTTAAGAAGGAACTTCTTCTCCTTGAACAAATCAATCGGTGGCTTGGTGTGCTCGGGACACCTATGCAATGAAGGTTGCAAGTCTCCAGACCACAGAATACTTCGCACGTGTGCATGACTGACTTGGGATGATTCCAGAGGAAGCAAAACTAACTTTCTCAAATTCACGGCGGCAACTTTCACCAAATGCACGTGTATAAGAGGAAGTCACTCCTTTCATCAAACAAATACTTCATGAGCTTGCATGAAGAAAATGCTTTCAAAAGTTTCCAACACTAACTTGTTGTCCAACAAGATCATGGAGGAGATAAGGATGTTGTCAATGGGCTCAACAACAATTCATCTGGGTTTCCTTTTAAAAGGAATTCCATAGTTAAGTGAACAAGTGATAGCATTGGTCAGACCCAAAAGATATAATCGTGTATGCTCGAGGGATCAACCACGAGTAAGACAACATTACGAATATCGTTGGTTCTGGTCTGATTGGATGATAGCCCATACTCCAATCAAAGGTTGGATAAAAATGATAGGTCCATTAACTGATCACGAGGTTCAGTCGATGAAAATATCAACTTTCTTCAACACACATACAAGACATCCCTTATAATGAACTATATCGGACAAGCTTCTATCTTCCAACTCTCCAAGTTGATGCATAGCTTAACCAACTAGCTCAGGGGTATCCAACACGGATTCTTGGAGAAAGGGTGGTTTACAGGATAAACCAACTTGATCACGAGCTCAACATAACAGTCAGGTGACAACCTGGTGATACTTTCGAGAAGATATTCGGAAAATAACGAACCACCGATATGTTACTAAGATCGAGAACAATCTTGCTTTTCAGGGCAGGACGATATGATCAAATGAGCGAGGACTTTACAAAATCCTAACTCATCAATTGAAATGTGCACCAGAAAGATGGACAAGGTAGCACGATCAATCTTAGAATGATGATTCAAGAACCAACACGTTAAGAATGAGGTTATTGTCCATTTAACTACCAAGCAACAAGGTTGCTAGGAGTATTGATTTCACACATCACGATTCACTTGTCGACATTCCGGTTATAACAACACGGGAACCGAGAAATGAATAATGATTGAGAGAAGTATCACTGCACCAAGAATTCATAGGATGGTGTGCAATTCCCATGATAATCTTAATATAAAGATGGTAACACTCCAGGGTGGAACAGAACAAAAACTGGATTAGTATTTTGATCTGCGGAGTACAACTGCTAAGACCCAATCCTGGGTATGGATGAGGTACTGGAGTTTGTTTCTCCTAGTCATTCTGGAATAGAATGGCTTGACGGACCACAAGAGTAATAGGCATCGATGAATGAACGCACGCATACTCTTGACTATCAATGATAGACCAGGGTTAGAAGACAACTAAGAGGGACAACTCAAAGAACATATAATTTTCTGAGTTGTGGATGCATAGATTAGTATGTCGAACCAAGTTCAATATGTTTCTTCCGGATAACCCATGCAGAGAGGTAGGACTGGCAGAGTCACGATTTATGAATGGAGAACTCCTCAAGAGTACTCTGATTGTGATCTTTTGGTGCAAATAACTTCTGCCTGAATGGTTCATGGTATTTGGAAGAAGGAAATACCACGGACCTCGAGGACTATCGCAAGGTTACCATTAACCTAAAGGAACTAGCAAACACTATCAACATGAAGTAAGTAGAGTGAATCTCGGGTTCAAGAACCCAGGAATAGAATAGCTACTACTAAGTAGCATCACGGGATGCTTTCGATAATGACGGCCAGAATCATCACACTGGAAACACAGATCATGGATAGACCACTAGATGATCCCCTAAGCACTTAGGGTCATAATTATTAACTCCAACATATATGTCGAGGCAATAAAGTACCTCAACTCACTAATTTGTGTGATTAATCTGACCAAAAGGACATCGGGAATGGGAAGAAGGGATTTGCACATGCATCAGACTGTTTAGAAACCTGGGATGACTCGGACAGCATAACGGCTATAAATGCTCAAAAAGATTTGAGACATGCTACAAAAATGGTGGCATAGCCACTCAGAAGCACAATTCCAAGGTTTCGAGATCAACAGTTAACATACAGAAGTCGTAGGAACTGAACTCAAGCTTAAATCCAACAATCTTATAAGTCTACGGATTAGTAACACGTGATCCTGATAGAAAGAAGAGAAAGCCTAGTTTCTTAACCCCGTAGGAAGGATAAGATGACTCAGATCAGAAGGGCATAAGGTATAAGGAGTAAAAAGAGCCTTACGTTCCATCCCACAATCAATTCCCTTATATAACTAAAGAATTTCTAGACTCAACTTCAACCAGTTTGGCTTGGTAATCCTACAGGCAGTCAGGCTCTGATACCAAAGCTGTCAGGACCCCGACTCAATGCCACATCGATCTAGCATGTAACACCTCATATCACTTTGCGGCCTCACGCACGGTATTCCCACGGGTGTCGCCTTACCTTTGCCCGGGACCGTTTGCGCCTTTTGGCACACGTATATGATAGTGTCGCTAGCATCCATATGATAAGGAGCCCGGGCTGACATGGCTAGTCGTAAACCCAAAGTGGCACAAACCTACAGGGACAGGCATCCATGACCCAGCATCGAACGTGTCGGTCATCAGCGAGTGAATCCAGGCTGTAGCACTGGGCTAGCAGGACTCCGGTGAACCGGGCTGTAGTGGGCTAACAGGACTCCGGTATTCATCGCGTGACATTTCCCCGAGGGGACAGACACAGGAACGAAGAAGGACACATGCCGGCCAGCCTAAGTGTCCCGAAGCAGTAGCAAGCTACCATGGCTCAGTGGAAACACTAGGAGACATTTCCCGGTAAGAGAGGCTACTAAGAATAAACAACTAGATAGTCAGATCCCACACATACCAAGCATTTCAATAACATACACACAATATGCTCAATATGTGCACATACAACATGGCATCACAACATGACTCTACGACCCAAGTATGTATTCATTAGGCTCCGAGGAGCGAGATATTACAAAAAGGGGTCTCATGACCCAACATTCAGAGCATACAAATCAAATCACAAGCGGAAGCTTAACATGTCTGAGTACAGACATCTACAAATGAAAAAGGCTGAGAAGCCTGACTATCTACCAGATCCTGCCGAGGGCACAAGATCGTAGCTGAGGTAACAAGCTAAACATCGAAGTCCACGCGGAACTACTAGCGAGACCGAAGTCTCTCTGCAAAAACATAAAATAGGCAAACGTGAGTACAAATGTACCCAGCAAGACTTACATCAGAACTAACTACATATGCATCATTATCAACAAAGGGGATGGTGGGGTTTAACTGCAGCAAGCCAGCTTTGATTCGGTGGCTATCCTAAACTACGACTGCAAGCAACTCTTTTGAGGTGGCGCACACGAGTCCACATATTCACCAACCAATACACCACTATGGAACCGCTCCCGTCTCCCTACGATAACGCCATCCATAGCACTCACGCTTATCTTGCGTATTTTAGAGTATCCACTATCACTTGTCTATGAACTGATATAAGCAACCCAGAAGTCCTTTACCGCGGACACGGCTATTCGAATAGATGATGTTAACCCTGCAGGGGTGTACTTCTTCATACATGTTTCCACCACTTAGCGTCTGCACACGACATGTGCTCGGCAGACTTGAAGCGAAAGCCGACGTGGGTGTATACCACGACCTACCTAAACACTCAAGTCTCTAGTCCAGGTTTATCGCCTATTCGGGTTCCATCCATGAGGAGATCCGGCCGGAGTTTCGCTCAGAGCCCCAAACGATGTGTGCAGGGTTCTCGAGACACCAAACAGGCGCCCGGTACACCGTGCCACGTACCTACCGCATCACAGCCCACCCCGCGGGTCAACACCAAAAACTACTTGCAACTCCTGGACAGAGGACTAGGGTGAATAAGAAGTCGAGCGGGGTCATATTTCAGGGCCCAATGCATGGTAGTAGCTGAAATCATGGATCACAAACACAGAACTCAGTTCCTGAGGACGGCTTCAATGATACAACCCACCATGTACTCCTACATGGCCTCTCACCGCAACCTTTACCAAATCGTGTTCACCACTTAGCTCACACACAGTAGGACATGTTCACACACCTCTGATTCATCCCTGATGAATCAGACCTGACTCAACTCTAAGCAATAGCAGGCATGACAAACAAACATGAATGAGTAGGCACAACATGGCTCAAACAACTCCTACTCATACTAGTGGGTTTCATCTATTTACTGTGGTTCAGCTACCGCAGCAAGTAACAAATGACTCGTTGTTGTTCTAATGCAGTAAAAGAGAGCAGGGCGAGAGAGTAGGATTGTATCGGAATGAACAAGGGGGTTTTGCTTGCCTGACACTTCTGAAGATAACATTCAGTCTTCATCAGTGTCAACGATCACATCATCGGTACAGCGTCTACCGAGGGGGAACAACAGCGGCAAACACAGAAGAAACACGATCAATGCAATGCACAGTATGATGCATGCTATGACATGGCAATATGGATGTGTTTTGGGCTAATGCATCTAGCAACAAGTTAAATGGAGTTAGTTTGAATACAAGATTCAAATTCAAACTCCATATGTGAGAGTTTAAATGCCATTTATTTGTTTTGTCCAAAACAGAGGACACACATTGTTCGAACATGCATGAAAATGGTACAGATGGATTCCTTGAATTTTTCTGATAATTTTACATATATAATTTGTTTGATTTGGAGTCACGGTTGAATTACTATGATTTTTAGAAGTTTTAGCTATTTTCTGAAATGAATAAATCGTTTAGATTTATTTAAAATCCAGAAAAGGGTTTACTGCGTCAGCATGACGTTGACATGATGTCAGCAGGTCAACAGGGGCTGGTCCGGGTCAAACCTGACCAGCGGGGTCCACACGTCAGTGACACAAGTGACTAACAGAGTTAATTAATTCTAACTAATCAAATTAATAGCCACGGGGTCCACTGTCAGTGTCAGCAGGGGTAATTAGTCCTAAACTAATCTTGTCAGATGCAGGGCCCACGCGTGTTAATCCCAGGGAGGTCAAACCCCTGGTCAGCGGGGTCAAACCCGCCGGCGACTCGACGCCGGCGAGGCCAGACACGGCGGCGAGGCTCGGATTTGGTCCTCCGTCGACCAAATCGACGGCGGAGATGCGCTACGCGTAGCTGGGGAGCTCGCGCATCGAGTGGTGGTGCCGGTTGGGCTCGGGATGGTCGGAAAAGACGTCGGCGACGACGTTGGCGGCTGCCGGAGCTCGGGCGAGCTCGGGGTCGTCCCTAGGAGGCACGGCAGGAGGAGCTGGTGGTGGCTACGGGCTACTGAGGTTGCGGTGAGCACGACGGTGGGCTCGGGAGCGAGCTACAGTGGTTGTGGCCACGGCCACGCCATGGCCGGCGGCGAGAAGCTCTCAGCCGCGGTGGTTAGCACGGCTACAGCGGCCTTGCAGGGCAAAGGAGAGGGGAAATCGGTTCAAGGGCTCACGGGGATCATGCAAGGAGGGTCAGCGAGCTCGGGGAAGCACGAACAGCGGCGAATCGATGATGAGGTTGACGGCGGCCGAAGGTTGAAGATGAGCTTGAGGGCGACGCTACAGGGCTTCCGGAGGGCCGTGGATCGGTGGGGAGGAAGAGGGGGTCGAGGCGGAGCTCCTGAGCCCAGCGGCAGGGCGAGGGGTGGCCGGTGGCCGCGGCGAACGGCGTCGGTGGCGATGGCTGCGTTCGGGCGAGTGAGAGAGAGGAAGCAGAGGAGAGGAGGGCCACGGGGAGAGTGATAGAGAGGTCGAGGGGGTTCGGCATCTCCGTGGCGTCGTCTAGGCGCATCGGAGAGGGGCCAGGCAGGCAGGGAGGGAGGAGGTGGCCGACGCGGGGCGGGCACGCGCCTCCGTCCTTCTGGCGAGGGAGGAAGACGACAGGGAGGAGGCAGTGATGGGCTGGGCCGTTGGAGCTGGGCCGGTTGGTGGGCGCCAGGTAAGTCCAGGTGGGTTCTCTCTCTCTTTCTTTCTCTTGTCTATTTTCTGCAATTGGTTTTGATTTGATTTAAAATATCAAATCATTTTTCTAAAACTTTCTGTAAATTGTATGTGAGCTCAGGAACTAGTCCAAGGTCACAGGCAACTTACAAAAATATTTGAACTTTATTTCTTATATAATAGAAATAAATTCAACTCAAATATGTCATTGGTTTAAGTCAAAGGCCAAAAATAAATAATTTTGTGATTCCAAAAATATTGGTTTGAATTTTACCTCTTACCAATATTTTCACAGAGTAACAGGAACATTTCTTTGGACTCATTTGATGAGATTTAAATGTTGGTTATTTTTAGAGGTCTTCTGAGGCTTTTGAAAATTCCTCAATTCAAATTTCATTTGAATTAAAACATGATGCTCACATGAGGGTCTAGCCTAGTGCATAACAGGACCAGGGATGTGACAAAGACCCTTTGTGGGTGCACTCCTCGTGGTCGTGGCCGATGAGATCTGACTTGGCAATTGAGGATCCCAAGCCGCCGTCATAGATCATATCCTGCAGAAATTACAAAATGGGATCAATGGTGTGCAAGAATCATAAATCCTTAACCACGTGGTAGAGCAGATCACTAGCAGGGCCTTCGAAGAGATCGATGATGGTTGAACCAGAGCGGTTGTGGATGGAGCACTTAACCTGTGACATGGCCCGCAAGAAGCCGTCGCTATCGACGAGCTTATTGTTGTAGCCAACTTTCCCGAGATATAGTAATACGTGAGCCCCCTGACATAAAGCCTTCGCCTTGGAAAAGTAGTCAACGTCCTTGCCCACTTCCGTGCGAGGTGTTGCTCCAGGATCGACAGGTCGGGAAGAACAGTGGCCACCTCGCCATTGTCCACCGGAAAGGCCATGACAAACCTCTTTTTGGCCGTACGCTCATCGGGATCCTTGGGATACATGGTCAGGATTAGGCTATGACTCTCTGGGGTAGGGGGTGTGGATCTGGCAGGGAGGGACACCGCATGCCTCATCTAAAAACTAAGGCGGGCGACAGTATGGGAATCGCTTGGTAACTTGAACTTTATTATCTAAGCTAGGAGGCACGGGCAGACTGGCAGGGGTTGGTTGTCGGTGTAACAGACCCTGGGTTCGTCGCCCAGACTGTGCACAGGCACGGGAACAAGATTGGAGCACCAGCCCAAGTCAAATATTGAAGGACCAAGATATTTGAAAAACCAACATACGGCTCAAAAGGACCAAGATCGAGACAGAGGAGCAAGACATCGGCAAGAGAAGGGCCTACCTCGCCGGGCAGCCGAGCCCGGCTGAAAGTGCGTTATATCGACTAGAGGGGGGGTGAATAGGTGATTTTTATGAAAGTCTTCAGAACATAGAAGTTTTGAAGACAACCGATAAAATTAAACCTATTACCATGCAGCGGAAGGTAGACTACACTAGGTAAACCATAGTCAAGTATTCAATGAAGTGAAAGCACAAAGACTAATAGCGGCTAGGTAGTAAGGATCAGGTAGGAAGATATTGTGAAGCCAAATAGAACACGCAGTCACTCAGTGAAGACAACTGATAGTGCAAACATACAATGACTTCATAAGGAGTAACAGTAAGTAAAGGGAAGTGAAGATGAAACCAGTGACTCGTTGAAGACAATGATTTGTTGGACCAGTTCCAGTTGTTGTGACAACTGTACGTCTGGTTGGAGCGGCTAGGTATTTAAACCTTAGGACACACAGTCCCGGACACCCAGTCCTAAACACGCAGCTCAGGACACCCAGTCCTCACCGTATTCTCCTTGAGCTAAGGTCACATAGACCTCGCCCAATCACTCTGGTAAGTCTTCAAGGTAGACTCCCAAACCTTCACAGACTTCGTTCACCGGCAATCCACAATGTCTCTTGGATGCTCAGAACGCGACGCCTAACCGGCTGGAGGATGCATAGTCCTCAAGTGTAATAAGTCTTCAGATCACACAGACAAGAAGACTTAAGTGATGCTCAATTCTGTCTGGCTCTGGTGGTTAGGGCTTTATCCTCGCAAGGAATTCTCTCTCAAAGGCTTCGAGGTGGGTTGCTCTCAAACGACAAAAGCCGTACTTTCTATCTGAGCAGCCAACCGTTTATGGTTGTAGGGGGTGGGCTATTTAGAGCCACTTGGCAACCCGACCTGATTTGTCCAAAATGACCCTGGGTTACTAAGGAACTAACACTTGTTCCAATGGTCAGATTTCAAACTTACACGGCAACTTTACTTGGGCTACAAGCAAAGCTGACTTGTCCGACTCTGGAAAAGATTCGCTCTCATAGTCTTCACTCGAAGACATAGGTTTTTGGTTTAGGCATCACTTCAGTCATTCTGACTGGTTCTCTTGGACCCCACTTAACAGTACGGTGGTTCCTATGACTCAACACAAAAGAAAAAGAACTACGAAAGATCTAAGTCTTCGAGCTCCATAGGCTTCATATAGTGTCTTCTCTTGTCATGGTCTTCAATGTGAATATCTTCATATACCACCTTTGACTTCAATGTCTTCATACATTTTTAGGGGTCATCTCTGGTAGTAAAACCGAATCAATGAGGGACTTCTACCTGTGTTATCCTGCAATTCTCACAAACACATTAGTCCCTCAACTAGGTTTGTCGTCAATACTCCAAAACCAACTAGGGGTGGCACTAGATGCACTTACAATCTCCCCCTTTTTCGTGACTGATGACAAACTAGTTGAAGTTTTCAACGGAGAATATAATCTGTGAAATTCTAAAGAATAAGGAATTGTCTTCATAAGTTGCAAGGGCTCCCCCTGAAGATGTGCATATGAGTTAATTTCCTTTTGGAATGCAAATGCACATGGCAGGTTGTACTTGTGGAGATCCACTTCAACTTATGATGACAATCCACTATGCATGTGAAAGTATATGAAGATAATGACATGCATAATGGAAAATGGACGTCTGCAGAATGAGCTAAGTGCGGAATTTCTCGTCGCACGTGCAGAATTTATCTTCGCAAAACAAGGTGGCAAATAAGTAGCAGACGACCATCTAGTTTAAGTGTTACAACTCATAAGAACCAAATGTAGAAAAAAACGAGAGTTGTAAGCACGAAGCAAAATATAGAGCACCCGTCCATATGGACCCGCTTGAAGACTATCAATCTCATATGCTTCTCCCCCTTTTGTCAGTAATGAACAAAAAGGTTTGAAGACATAGAGCCTCTACTCGTTCCCATGAGGAGTAGGTGAAGTAGCAGGGTTGTTTGTGTTGTTTGGCGGTACAGAAGAGCTTGGAGGTGCTGAAGGAGGTGGCGATGAAGTAGCATCGTCTTCTTCCTCAATAATTCTGGCAGTCACTGTGGCAGCAGAGGAAGAGAACTCAGAGTCTTCAAGGGATGGAGTTCCTAGCAGCACAGCCCTTCGAGGAGGTGTGGAGTCAAACTTGAATCTCTCAGTGAGGCCATCCTCTTGAAGATCAGCTTCAGAACACATCATCGTGAGCCCTTTCCATGTGCGGTGATAGGTTCCATGGGCAACGAAAGCATTCTTGGTGGCAAGATTTCAAGTGCGATTAACATCCACCAAGAGGCTTTTCATCTGACGCTTCAGCCAGTCATGATGCCTATCCTGTTTCTGATGTAGAGCCACAAGAAGCTCTTGGTCGTTGAGAACACGAGTGCGCTTCTTGGGTCTTGGAGCAGTGGCACTGTTAGTGGCTTCAGTGGAAGCAGGGTGTGGTGCACGTGTATTGCCAGCCAAAGGATACACCCGAGAAACTGCTTCAACTCCTTCAACTTTCTGAGTAAAACTCTAATGTTCTGCATTCTGAAGACTTAGAGGTTGCTTGGCAGGCTCAGAATATATGGCTTCAGTAGACATGTCCACGTCAGGCAAGAAGATCCGATGGTTGCGGGCTGAGGGCTGATACGAGATGGCGGAGTGTAGCTTGATCAGCCGCATGACCCAAGGGGCATAGAACTTCAAACCAAACAGATCAATGCCTGATGCAGCAAGTTGGCGTATGAAGAAGTCCTGTGCATTGAAGCATTTGCCATGAAGTATATAGAAGACCAAAGTCTTCATTGCACCCTGAAGCTTGGCATTTGGAGAGTGCCCTTTGATAGGCCAGAGAGTTTGCCTGATGATGTGATAGATGGTTCTTGGCAGGTACTCAAGGTCTTCAACAAAGAACTATGTGGGATAAGCAGCATCTTGGGGCAATGGCTTCATCATGCTGAGCATCTGACTCATATCAGGTTCTGGCCGCTGAAAGATGCTCTCAATAGCTTCAGCATGCAGCTGACAGCCTTGCTCGAAGAGATCGCCAGGAGTGGGCAAGCCAGTGAGCTCAATGATGTCAAATGCATTGGCTTCGTGATGAACGTTGTCAGTCATCCATTCCAGGACCCAAGTCTTTGGATCTCTGCTATACCCTCTGATGTGAAGTGTGGCATAGAATTGAAGCAGCAGCTCTTCATTCCAATGCTCTTCGTCAGTAATGAACGGTAGCAGTCCAACTTCCTTGAAGCAATCTAAAGCTTCTTCCAGACAGGGCAGACCAGCTATAGCTTCAACGTCAAGGTGCTTGTGTGGGAAGATACGACCTTGGTTGTAAAGAATGAAAGAGTAATAGCTTCGCTGAGGATAGCTCCAGAACCGATCAGATGATATCCTTTCCCTTGAGTAGGGGTTCCTGGAGCTATTGAAGAACGTGTTGTCTGCCTTGAAGCCATTGATGTTGAAGGAGCCAGGTGTTGATGCAGGACCTAGAAACCTTGGCAGTCTTGGGATTGGCTTCTGGACCTGAGGCCTGTGCTCAACATGATAGTTGAACTGGCGACCGGCAGCAGACTCAGGAACAGAAGTGGCGGGATCAGTGGCTTCGCTGTCTTTTGAAGCTTTTGCTGGGGAGGGCTCCACATTAGCTTCATTGGTGGTTGTGGCAGCCAACCAATTTTCATCCTCCACTTGACTAGCTGGAGGGTCCGTCACAAGCACATTCTCCTGGAGAACTGCTTCTTGGTGGGACAGGGGAGTGGGATCTTGTGGGACTCCTTCTTCTGCGGCTGATGCAGCCGGAATGTCTTCAGCAGAGACTTGAGGCCTTGGACCTTTGCGAAGCCTGCGGAACACAGACGATGCCTGTGGAGTTTGAGTGGGCTGGGCCTCATAGTCTTCTTCCTCTTGTGGGCGATCCGCCCATGAAGCATCCTGTGCAATTGGCATCAGTGGATGACCAATGCTGAAGAGTTCGCTGTTTTCATGTTGAGGAAGGACTGCACCATCTTATACATTGTCATGTTGACCAATGTCTTCAGCAACGATGGGATCAGCTGCTGGAATGTCTTCAGCTTCATGAGCCTCTGTGGAAGCAGGCTCATGAATTGTCAGTTGTCGTTCAGCTTCAGGATAGACCATAGAAATGGGTTCAACTATCAAGGGCTCTGTGGAAGCAGCCCGAGCATTCTTGGTCTTCCTCTTCTTCTTGGAGGGGGCAGTAGGAGAGGCTTCAGAGTGTTTCCTCTTCCTGGCTTCAGCCTCAGCAGTCCTTGTCTTCTTGAGCTCTGAAGCTGTTGACCGGCTTTTCGAGCCAGTTAGTCTAGTTGGGAAGACAATCGGAACTGCTTCTTGCCTTGGTGCATCAGATTCAGCCGTAGCAGGCTTCTTCTTCTTCTTTGCGGCCATCCTGGGGTCGATGCCAGGACGCCCAAGTGCCTTGCGCTTCTCAGCCTCATTATAGGCTTGCACACATCTGTCAGCCAGAGTCTTCATGCGCTCACGCGAACCCTGAGCTTCTGTAGGCTTCTTCACAAAGGCTTCCTTGAGCTCGTGCATCATTGTCTTGAAGTTCTTCACTTCTTGCACGCTGAGCTTGGCCATATGCTTCTTGAACTAAGCCTTTTCATAGTCAATCTTCTGCTTCAGTTCAACAATGCGCTGGGCAATAGCAAGTTCTGAAGCAATGGCGCCTTCGAAGGTGACACTGAGGCCAATGGGTAGCTGCAGATCTTCAAAGCTGATGTTTGGCATATCAAACCACTCATCAATGAAGTTGTGGATGATGGTGACATCAAAGAGAGGCAGATCATTGAAGATTTCTTCTTCTTCTTTGCTCTTGATGAGTTGCTCAAGAGCGTCATCTGCAAGATCTTCATCACTTGACAGATCAATGTCATCATTGCGCAGAATGGCAGTAGCTGTTAGCTCTTTGCCAGTGTCAGATAGAGGCATCTTGGCCTTCTGGGGCTTGGAGACGCGTGATAAGTCTTCAGACTGCACACTGTCTTCAGGAGGTGCAGTTGCCAATGGCTTCGCCCTTGAGATTTTTGGTGAAGGGGTCGGCTTTGAAGCTTTTGGCTTCTTCAACTGCTTTGGCTTAGTCACTGCAGGCGCGTCATCAGACTCAGTGTCAGCTGCAGGCTCATTCACTGCAGTCCCTTGAACCAAGATGTAGGTGATGAGGCCTTCAAGGTTGGTGAAAGGACCGATGACATTGGGTTCTGCATGTCGTGTGCCATCCGCCCTTGGAGATGAGGGACCAGGGTTGAAGTCTAACCCAAAATTCTTCTTGTTCTGCTTCGCTGAGTTCTGAGCAAACTGGAAGTTGCGCTTGAACAGATTGTCGTCACGACACCATAGTAGTGACGACGAGTGTGCATCAGTAGGCTGTGGTCCACGGACCATGCATGGATAGAAGCCTTGAGAAATGGCTTCATCTTTGGACCTGGGTAGAAGATTCTTGAATAGGATGTCTCCCCACGGTCTCTTGATGGCGTTTTTCTCAGCATACTCCTGGGTCACAAATCTGTATTTGAACCATTGTTCTGCCCAATATCTTCGAATCCATTGGATTCGGGTCTTGCGCTGACTGTAATCCTCTTCAGGATCTGTCTTGTACATTTCTGAGAGTTCATTTGGCAGATCTCTGGAGGTCTCACCAGGATGCCACCCTTCCTTGCTGCTTTCACTGAAGCCATAAACTTTAACTTGAAAGGCTTCAAGACGTTCAAAGGCTTCAAAGGTTTTCGTTTGCTGGACCAACAGGAACTGGCTTCGGGAGAATTTATGTGATGCTGTAAGAATTCTGCAAATGAATGCAGACTATGAGAACCAAAGGATTCTCCCACGGACATGTACCTGTGACAGCATTAAGGTGCGAGGGAAGGGGAAGAGGTCATATGCATTCTCAAAAGATTTTGAAGATAAATCAGTTTAGAAGACATTGACCTCATCGTGCGAAGACATTCACTCATAGATAAGAAGTTGGTTCTAGATTTGTACGAATCCACAGATGAGTACAAGTGAGGAATCTAACTACTTTGTGAAGCACAAGTGAATATACTAGGCATGTTATGAGATGCAGTATGAGAGAGATCTAGCTTGTGTGAACAGAAACTGCTTGTGGTAGAAAGTGACAAATCCATAGGATCAACGGTGCTGTAAAAAGAGGAAGTTTTATTTACCACACTAAGAACTTCTAGACGGAGTGTAAGATGAGGCCGAGCAGTTCGATCTTCCGTTCCCTAACTTGGCGATGGAGGACACCTACGGCGACGGCGGAGAGGACGATGTCTGCAGTCGGCGTGAAGACGGCGTCGGAGAGGTTGCGGCAGCGAAGCGCTTCGTCGCCGGCGTCGTCGAGGACTAGTGGTGGTGCTAGGGTTCGTGCGAGGGTGGAAGAAGAGATAATGACCGCTGTGAGTGTGTATTTATAGGTACAGGGGCGGCACTGTGCTATTACTCAGGTGCCCCTGGCGATTCGCATCTGAGGAACACGTGGCCATTATGCGGAATTTTGGGGTTTGTTCCACGTCCCACGCACGCCTGGATTGTCGGGTGGTCGTTCCTACTTCTCCGGATTACATGTGGAGGAATGAGCATTGAAAACAGACTTAATGGTTGTCTCTGTATCTTCTGCTGACAAGGACGCAAAGAAGACATTCGATAGTTTCAATAGAATGCATATGACTTGGATAGATAGAGTTTGAGATAGAAAGCATAGAGAGGTTAGGGTCCGATCACATTCACTTAGTTCAAAAGATTCAACACGAAGACATAGCTATAAGTGAATGTTGTAGAGGACAGAACACTAGTATATATACATATATCTATAATCAACATAGTGATGATAATCATGAAAATATGTTGAGATCGAAGCCAAACCAAATGTGAAGATATTGCAAGGTAACGCCATGAGTGAAACACTTCAAAATAGAACGTTTGGTGGTGGCGTTACCCACCGTATAGGAAGTATTAGACCCAGGCACGGCGCACAATTATCGTGGCGCTCCGAAGTCAAATTCCACATTAATGTATTCACACTTAGAATGTATGTCTTCATTGATTGAAGATATACTTTACTTCGTGTGTTGCACATCTAAGTCATCAATATGCATAAGGGTTAGGATGTGTGCCTGATCACAGGACATTTGAGGATTACAGGATATTTAGCTCACACCGTAACTTGCAAAACCTCTTCTCATCCAAGGGCTTGGTAAAGATATCTGCCAATTTCTCTTTAGTGTTGACGTGTATGATATCAATGTCTTCCTTCACAACATGATCTCTGAGAAAGTGATGACGAATTTCAATGTTCTTTGTCTTCGAGTGCTGAACTGGGTTGTTGGCAATCTTGAGGCGCTTTCGTTGTCGTAGTAAAGTGGCACTTGCTTCAGATGAATGCCATAGTCCTTGAGTGTTTGCTTCATCCACAGAAGCTGAGCGCAGCAAGATCTAGCAGCAATGTATTCAAATTCAGCAGTGGAGAGAGATACACAGTTCTGCTTCTTTGAAGACCAACATACAAGTGATCGTCCCAGAAAGTGACATGTGCCTGATGTAGACTTGCGATCAACTTTGTCACCAGCATAATCAGCATCTGAGAATCCAACCAGATCAAACTCTGAGCCCTTTAGATACCATAATCCTAGAGTTGGGGTGTGAGCCAAATATCGAAGAATTCACTTCACAGCTAAGTGATGCGACTCCTTTGGTGCCGCTTGAAATCGAGCACACATGCAAACACTAAGCATAATATCTGGCCTAGATGCACATAGATAAAGTAAAGAACCAATCATGGAGCAGTATACCTTTTGATCGAACTCTTTACCATTGTCGTCAGGACCCAGATGATGTTTGGCTGGCATTGGTGTTGTGAAGCCTTTGCAGTCTTGCATACCGAACTTCTTCAGGCAATCTTTGAGATACTTCTCTTGAGATATGAAGATGCCATTGCGTTGTTGTCGTATTTGAAGACCAAGGAAGAACTTTAGCTCCCCCATCATGGACATCTGATATTGCTCTTGCATCATATATCCAAACTCTTCACTGTACTTCTGATTGGTGCAGCCGAAGATAATGTCATCCACATATATTTGGCACACAAACAGTTCACCATCATATGTCTTCGTGAAAAGAGTGGGATCTAGGGAACCAGGTATGAAGCCTTTGCTCTTCAGGAAGTATTTGAGTGTGTCATACCAGGCCCGAGGGGCTTGTTTGAGGCCATACAGTGCCTTGTTGAGCTTGTATATCATGTCAGGATGTTTTGGATTTTCAAAGCCAGGCGGTTGTGCAACATACACTTCTTCTTCAATCTTGCCACTGAGAAAGGCACTCTTCACATCCATTTGATATAGAAGTATGTTATGATGATTTGCATAGGCCAGCAGTATGCGTATGGCTTCAAGTCTAGCCACAGGAGCAAATGTTTCATCGAAGTCAATGCCTTCCACTTGAGTATATCCTTGAGTAACGAGACGAGCTTTGTTTCTGACAACTTGACCATGCTCATCTTGCTTGTTGCGGTATATCCATTTGGTGCATATTATATTGTGCTTCCGTGGATCAGGACGCTTAACCAGTTCCCATACATTATTCAGCTCAAACTGTTGAAGCTCTTCTTGCATAGCTTGAATCCATTCAGGTTCCATGAAGGCTTCTTCAACTTTCTTGGGTTCTGTTATTGAGACGAATGCGAAGTGCCCACAGAAATTTGCTAGCTGAGTTGCCCTTGAACGAGTGAGTGGACCAGGTGCATTGATGCTATCAATTATTCTTTCAATCTGCACTTCATTGGCAATGCGAGGATGTACAGGGCGAAGACTTTGCTCTTGTTGTTCATTGTCGTTGTTGGAAGGAATGTCTTCAGGCTGAGCATTGTCTTCATGTTGATCAGGTGCTGAAACGATAAGTTCTTCTTCAGGATGAGCTTCAGAAGGTATAATTTCTCCAGCTCCCATTAGCTTGATTAATTCACTGGATGGAACTTCATCTAGCACATTTGGCAGCTTCTCTCTTTGTGAACCGTTGGTCTCATCGAACCGCACATCCACTGTTTCAACCACTTTGAAATGAAAGAGATTGAAGACTCTGTAGGAGTGCGAATCCTTTCCATATCCAAGCATAAAACCCTCATGTGCTTTTGGTGCAAATTTTGAGGTGTGATGTGGGTCCTTGATCTAGCACCTTGCGCCAAATACTCTGAAGTAACTGACATTTGGCTTCTTGCCAGTAAGGAGCTCATAAGATGTCTTGTTCAGTAGCTTGTGAAGATAAACATGATTGATTGTATGGCATGCAGTATCAATGGCTTCGGGCCAGAATTTTCTTGGGGTCTTGTATTCATCTAGCATCGTTCTGGCCATCTCAATTAGTGTTCTGTTCTTGCGTTCGACAACGCCATTCTGCTGTGGCGTGTACGGGCCTGAGAATTCATGTGTGATGCCCAAGGTATCAAGATATGTATCAAGGCCAGTGTTCTTGAATTCAGTGCCATTGTCACTTCTGATCTGCTTTATCTTGGCGCCAAAATTGTTCATAGCTTAATTGGCGAAGCGTCTGAAGACATCCTGCACTTCAGTCTTGTAAAGGATTATGTGCACCCAAGTATATCTAGAATAATCATCAACAATAACGAAGCCATAGAGGAAAGCAGTAGTAGTTAGAGTTGAGTAATGAGTGGGACCGAAAAGATCCATGTGAAGCAGTTCGAAGGGTCGAGTAGTAGTCATGATTGTCTTCGAGGGATGTTTGGCCCTCGTCATCTTCCCTGCTTCACAGGCACCGCATAAGTGGTCTTTCGTGAACTTGACGCCCTCGATGCCTATGACATGCTTCTTCTTCGCAAGGGTGTGGAGGTTCCTCATGCCAGCATGTCCAAGCCTCTGATGCCACAGCAAGCATTCTGAAGCCTTTGCTAGAAGACATACTGCAAGCTGTGGCCCTGCTGAGAAATATACCACGTACAAATCATCTTTTCGATACCCTTCAAACACTAGAGACTTGTCAGATTCCATTAGTACAAGGCAACGATATTTTCCAAATATTACGATCATGTTCAAATCGCAAAGCATTGAGACAGACATTAAGTTGAAGCCAAGGGATTCAACAAGCATGATTTTATCCATGTGTTGATCCCTTGAGATTGCAACTCTACCTAGACCCAATACCTTACTTTTACCAGTGTCAGCAAATGTGATGTGGCTCTTGTCGGATGGACGTAAGGTTGAGTCCATAAGAAGACTTCTTTTGCCAGTCATGTGATTTGTACACCCACTGTCAATAATCCATTCTAAAGACGCTGGTGTCGTACCCTACAGTGCAGTTAGGGGGATAGGCTTCACCAAGAGCATTGTGAAGCAAAAACATTTGACGAACCAGTGGGTTATGAAAGCTTAGATCCAGGTTAGGACTAATAGGGAGAGTAGCAAGCGATTCAGGTACGAAGTACATAGTAAGACCATTTGGGCATTTGATCTTGCGCCCTACAAGATGTTTAAGGTCCCCAGCAATAGCGTCAGATCATTTTGGTTTTCTGCTGGAGACCTTTCCCTGCAAAAGAGAGTTAAGCTTTCTTAGCCACCCACATCAAGGGCGGCTTAGAAGCAATAAGTCTAAGTGCAGCATCTGAGAATTTTGGCTTTGAAGCCTTAGCAAACAGTCTTGCAGGCGGACAATAGTACTCATAAGAATAAGCAGAATAGTTCTTGGTCTTATGAACATGGAGGTTTGATGAACCGCTCTCATATTCATATGCCTGAGTATGGTTTCCCTGCAAAACATTTGCGTTAGTGCGACTCGGGTGAGTCCTCTATCTGTATGAAGCCTTTGGACCGTATGAAGCCTTTGGTCCGAGGTTTGTCTTCTTCACGTGAGGTGTCATGATGACATTCACAGGAAGACTCTCGAGACACCTTTTCGGAACCCAGATCTTCTTCATAGGTGGTCCATTCCTGCAGTTAGTACCAATGTACCTGGCAAACACTTCACCATTCTGATTCTTAAACAGTATATAGTTTGCATCAAAGGATTCATCAATGATAATGGGGTTAGCACAAGTGAAGCCAGATAGATTGGATGGATCTGCTGAAGGTTCCTTTGCAGCAACCCACATGGTTTTGGGGTACTGCTCAGGTTTCCAGTAAGAGCCATCTGCATTCATTTTCCTTACGAACCGTACACCCTCTTTCCTAGGGTTTCGGTTCAGAATCTTCTTTTTTAGGACATCACATAGCGTTTGACGCCCTTTAAGACTTTTGTACATCCCTGTTTCAAGCAATGTCTTCAACCTAGCATTCTCATCAGCAATGGCGGTGGTATCCTCAGCAGAGGGGTTAGTTACCACATCAACAGTTGAAGATATTACAACCGTAGTAGCAGTAGAACATTCAGCAACAGAAGTAGCATTATCGCGCTCAATGCATTTAAGACATGGTGGTTCAAATCCTTCCTGAGAAGGACTGATCTGTTTGGCGCGAAGTGACTCGTTTTCCGTTTGAAGATCTTCATGAACTGCTCTCAATTTCTCAAGATCTTGCTTCCTTTGAAGATAATCATAGGAAAGCTTTTCATGAGTTGTTGAGAGAGTTTCATGACGACTTTCAAGTTCCTGATACTTAACATGAAGATTTTTTATGTCTTCAATTAAGGATTCAGATCGAGTCATTTCAGCACCTAACAGATCATCGCTTCTGTCTAACAGTTTTTGAATATGTTCCATAGCTTTCTGTTGTTCAGTTGCAATTTTATCAAGTCTTTTGTAGCTAGGTTTTGAACCACAATGAGAGTCATCGTCACTAGATGTTTGATAGTGAGTAGTGTGTGTGTTTACCTTGGCACCGCGTGCCATGAAGCAGTAGGTAGAAGCAGAGTAGTCCTTGTCATTTGCATCGGTGTCGGTGATGAAGTCATTGTCTTCAGTGTTGAAGATGGACTTGGCAACGTATGATGTAGCCAGACTTGCGACGCCTGAGTCGGATTCCTCCTCGGACCCCACCTCCGCCTCCTCGGAAGCAGACTCCTCCTCTGAATCCATTTCCTTGCCAACAAACGCACGTGCCTTGCCAGATGAGCTCTTCTTGTGTGATGAAGACTTTGAGGAAGACTTGGAAGAAGACTTTGAGTATTTCTTCTTCTTCTTCTTGTCGTCAGAGTCATATTCCTTGCTCTTCTTCTTCTTTTTGTTCTCATTGTCCCACTTTGGACACTCAGAGATGAAGTGGCCAAGTTTCTTGCACTTGTGACATGTTTTCTTCTTGTAGTCATGAGCAGGAGCTTCATCATTCCTTGAACTTGATCGGGAAGACTTTCTGAAGACTTTCTTCTTGGTGAATTTTTGGAACTTCTTGACAAGCATAGCAAGTTCCCTTCCAATGTCTTCAGGATCATCAGAACTGCTGTCAGATTCTTCTTCAGATGAGGAGACAGCTTTTGCCTTCAAGGCACGAGTTCGCCCATAGTTTGGACCATAGATATCTCTTTTCTCCGAAAGCTGAAACTCATGTGTGTTGAGCCTCTCAAGTATGTCAGACGGATCGAGTGTCTTGAAATCAGGACGTTCTTGAATCATCAGGGCCAGGATGTCAAACGAACTATCAAGTGATCTCAGCAGCGTCTTGACGACTTCGTGTTTGGTAATCTCAGTGGCGCCGAGGGCTTGAAGCTCATTTGTGATGTCAGTGAGTCAGTCAAATGTGTGCTGGACATTCTCATTGTCATTTCTCTTGAAGCGGTTGAAGAGGTTGCGAAGGACACTGATTCTCTGATCTCTCTGGGTTGAGATGCCTTCATTGACCTTGGAGAGCCAGTCCCAGACCAGCTTGGATGTCTTCAAAGCACTCACACGGCCATACTGTCCTTTGGTCAGATGACCACAGATGATATTCTTGGCAGTAGAGTCCAATTGAACGAATTTCTTGTCATCAGCAGCAGTGACACCTTCTCTAGCCTTGGGAACGCCGTTCTCGACGACATACCATAGGTCGACGTCAATGGCTTCAAGATGCATGCGCATCTTATTCTTCCAGTAGGGATATTCAGTTACATCGAAGACGGGGCATGCAGCGGAGACTTTAATTATCCCTGCAGTCGACATAGCTAAAACTCCAGGTGGTTAAACCGAATCACCCAGAACAAGGGAGCACCTTGCTCTGATACTAATTGAAAGTGCGTTATATCGACTAGAGGGGGGTGAATAGGCAATTTTTATGAAAGTCTTCAGAACATAGAAGTTTTGAAGACAACCGATAAAATTAAACCTATTACCATGCAGCGGAAGGTAGACTACACTAGGCAAACCATAGTCAAGTATTCAATGAAGTGAAAGCACAAAGACTAATAGCAGCTAGGTAGTAAGGATCAGGTAGGAAGATATTGTGAAGCCAAACAGAACACGTAGTCACTCAGTGAAGACAAATGATAGTGCAAACATACAATGACTTCACAAGGAGTAACAGTAAGTAAATGGAAGTGAAGATGAAACCAGTGACTCGTTGAAGACAATGATTTGTTGGACCAGTTCCAGTTGCTGTGACAACTGTACGTCTGGTTGGAGCGGCTAGCTATTTAAACATTAGGACACACTCCCAGACACCCAGTCCTGAACACGCAGCTCAGGACACCCAGTCCTCACCATATTCTCCTTGAGCTAAGGTCACATAGACCTCGCCCAATCACTCTGGTAAGTCTTCAAGGTAGACTCCCAAACCTTCACAGACTTCGTTCACCGGCAATCCACAATGTCTCTTGGATGCTCAGAACGCGACCCCTAACCGGCTGGAGGATGCACAGTTCTCAAGTGTAATAAGTCTTCAGATCACACAGACAAGAAGACTTAAGTGATGCCCAATTCTCTCTGGCTCTGGTGGTTAGGGCTTTATCCTCGCAAGGAATTCTCTCTCAAAGGCTTCGAGGTGGGTTGCTCTCAAACGACAAAAGCCGTACTTTCAATCTGAGCGGCCAACCGTTTATGGTTGTAGGGGGTGGGCTATTTATAGCCACTTGGCAACGAGACCTGATTTGTCCGAAATGACCCTGGGTCACTAAGGAACGGACACGTGTTCCAACGGTCAGATTTCAAACTCACACGGCAACTTTACTTGGGCTACAAGCAAAGCTGACTTGTCCGACTCTGGACAAGATTCGCTCTCATAGTCTTCACTCGAAGACATAGGTTTTTGGTTTAGGCATCACTTCAGTCATTCTGACTGGTTCTCTTGGACTCCACTTAACAGTACGGTGGTTTCTATGACTCAACACAAAAGAAAAAGAACTACGAAAGATCTAAGTCTTCGAGCTCCATAGGCTTCATATCGTGTCTTCTCTTGTCATAGTCTTCAATGTGAATATCTTCATATACCACCTTGGACTTCAATGTCTTCATACATTTTTAGGGGTCATCTCTGGTAGTAAAACCGAATCAATGAGGGACTTCTACATGTGTTATCCTGCAATTCTCACAAACACATTAGTCCCTCAACTAGGTTTGTCGTCAATACTCCAAAACCAACTAGGGGTTGCACTAGATGCACTTACACCGGCAAGGGGCGAGGCCACCACCAGAAGCGGGCAAGCCAGGCATCCCGGCAAGGTCTGCCGAGGCTTGCGGGGACCAAAGCACCACACCAACCACTCAAGCGCGACCCACATCGTCAATCAGCGTAGTGTCAAGATGCAAGATGATTAAGTGGCAGCCATTCGCCACATGGCAATCATTTCCTACAGAACAAACCCACAAGTGGCACCCGTCCTGCGACGTGTCAAGAGAACAAGCGCGGAGCTGGCAAGATAGCCCGGCATGCCTTGCCGGGCAGCCAGTGATGTGACACTAAGTGGTGCATTCAATGCACCCTGTCAGCCAACAGAGTTCGGTATGATAGCACTGTTTGCTATCATATCAGTGGATAATGACTACTTTCCCATTGTGGTGAACCCTTAATCTATGAAAGGAGACTCATGACACCCGTAGGAGGGGTTAGAATGTTAGAGAGTTGACAAACCCATACGCGCGTAGTCACAACTACCCATAGGCAACCCCTGTCGGGCAAGTGTACTACGCCTCACCATCTCCATTCCACCATTAATCCACCAAAGCAGGAGTAGGGTTTTATGCTCATGGTGGCCCGAACCTGGGTAAATTTCTTGTGTGCTCTCTGACGTGCTGTTGTGTGTTGGTCTGCTCTTTGTGCAAAGCAACATCCCCCTGCCGAACCAGTAAGGGGCCTCCTGGTCCCATAGGTGGCCATGGATATCTGGCGACATCTTTGGCGTGCCTGGTAGGGGGTTCGCTTGCGTGAACTTGAAAGCGTGCGCAGCGCGTCATCTTCATCACCATCTTCGCCTTCAACGACGCCATCCACCATGGCACCTAAGAAGAAGTCCGACCCTTCAGCCTATCCGTCCACCTCGAAGGCTCTGCCGCCCGCGGCCTGTAGTACGTCGGAGGCTGCGGGGGCGAGCGAGGATGTGAACGCTGCTGGCGGCGCGATTGGAACAGGTGGTGCCATCGCCTCTCCCCCTCGCGGCCGGAATAGGGCTGGAGATGTCGGAGGAGAACAGCATCAGCAACGCCTTGGCGGTCACGCTCCACAAGGTGCGGGCGAGGGCGTCACTCCGTCTGTACCTCCTCCGACTGATGGGCACAGCCGCAGGAATGGCGCTTGGTCCGGGGTGAGCCATCGCCCTCCGGCCGCCCCCACCGCGGGAGCGATCGCGGCCCATGCGCCTCCACCCGGACGAGCCGACCGGACTGCTGCGCCCGATGGAGCCATTAAACCTCAAGCACCACCGCCGTGTGACCCCGTTTCCCAGGTGGTCATCCCACAGCTGCGTGGATGCGACACCACATCCACCGCCGCTGCTGGCACCGTTAGGAGCCAGGTGATGGAGTGGTCCACATCGTCAACATCTATGCCAAGCATAGCCATGGAGGGTATGGCGCGAGCTCAGTTGCTACTAAGGTTCCCGCCAGTAGCCGAGCAGATGGATGAATGGCATGCCACCATCCAGAGCCTGCTCAGTTTCGCCGAAGCTGGAGGCTCACGGCGAGCAGACCCGCCACGAGCTCCCCAAGCTAAAGCAACCACCCGTACCGCTGGCCGAACGGAGGGTGCCGTCCCCATGATGCAGTCCCCACCACGGCAGCCGACACGAGCGCAGCAGAATCAAGACCCCGACGATGTCTCGATAGCCTCTCTCAAGCACGTCCAGGCCAACATCGAGCCCTGGAGGATAGGCGGCGGGGAGACGCACGCGTTGTCATAGATCGGCGCCGCGACAACCTCTGCCAGACCGACGGGTGTGGCGGCCTCAACGTCGACGAGCCTGCGCTCGGTGTTGGCGGGTGCCTACTTTTTGGGGTCCGCTGCCCTGTCTTTACTTGAGAGTTGCGGCAAGTCCGTTGGCCGTCCGTTCGCACGTTCAAGCCAGAGATACGTGAGAAGTACGACGGGTGGCTGAACCCGGCAGAATTCCTGAGCACCTACACCATTGTTATTCAAGCTACCAGGGGAAGAGATGAGAAGGTGTTCGCCAACTACTTCCCGTTGGCTCTCAAGTCCAACATGAGGTCTTGGTTGATGCACCTGCCGGAGAACTCCATTTCGTCATGGGCAGACCTGTGCCACGACTTCATGGGTGCCTTCACCGGTGTCCACCAAGAGCCCGGCAGGCCCAGCGTCCTGCAACTTCTCTAGTAGAAGTAAGGAGAAACTCTCCATAAGTACTTACAGAGATTCAGTAAAGTTCATAGGAATATTACAAATATCCATCCAATAGCTGTTATAGCAGCCTTTCAATCCAATGTGCGCAACCGTCACATTGATTCTAAGATGAATGTGCGGTTGCCCAAGACTGTGAAGGAGCTTTACACACTGGTGGATAAGTGTGGTCAGATGGAGGAAGGAAGGAAGTTGCCCGGAGAGGAGGATTGCATCAATGTTGATTCAGAAGATGAAGATGAATCAACCAGTCGAAGGATGGGCAAGAAGCATAGCAAGAAGCCGAGAGATAAGGCAGTGATGACTATAGAAGGTTCGGCCACACCTAGTACCGGCAAGAAGGCCAAGGCTGAGGACCCTGTCAAGGAAGTTGCCGCTTGCACGGCTTGCCAGGAAGCTAGTGCCGTTGAGAGGAAAGGCAACGGCCCATACTGCAAGATCCATCGGACCAAGGGCCATGACCTTCGGGACTGTTATTAGGTTGAGCAGCTTGTCAAGAAACAAAGGGAAGAATATGAAGCATGACAAGGAAAAAAGTCAGAGTGCCGCTGGCGGAAAGGGCCGAGGCGGTGAAGCAAATTGCCCCGGCAAACCCTTCCAGAACCAAGGAAAACCCGCCAGGGGCCAAGAAAAAAAGTTTGTGCTGATGTGAGTATAGAAGGGAATGAAGAGGAAACCAGTGAGTACGAATTTCAGAAGGCCACTGACACTCTATGCATTGATGGGGGTGCATCTTGGCACGCCTCCCACCACCAACTCAAGTGATCGGCACGACAGATCAATGTTGTGGAACCAACACCAAAGGCCCGGAAGCCGCTCAAATGGCCCCGCACGCTAATCATCTTTGATGAGGGGGATCACCCTGACCGCACCACCGCGGTAGGGTGCTTGCCATTGTTGGCCTCCCCGACAATTCGCAACCTCAAGGTCACAAAGATGTTAGTGGATGGCAGGGCCGGGCTGAATCTGATTTCTCTAATAGTCATCAACAAGCTTCAGATAGGAGAAGAAGAGTTGGAGGTTATCGGCACGTTTCAAGGAGTTATCCGCGGCAAGGAATCACCCCAAGAATGGATTACGTATTTTGATGATGCTCTTTCCCTACAAGGTGCAAGGGTTGGCGTGCTTCTTGTTCCCCCTCCGGGGAGCACTTGAAGTACGTTCTCCAAATGCACTTTGCTTGGGAAGAAGTGATCATCCCCATGTGGAGGGAATCATCGTAGCAATTTCCAAAGGTGGAAGTGATAAGTATGGAGTGTCAAACCCACAAGGAGCTAAAGGTAAGATCAATATTCTCTCAAGCCCTATCTGCCACCGATACGACTCTACGTACACTGAACATCTGCTTCCAACTAGAGACGGGAAATAAAACTACATTGTGGGTAGGAAGTGGATAACTTTGTATGATATTGGAGAGCTAAAATATAAAAGTAGGTCATGTCATCATAAAGTTAGAACATATTACTAAATATTATAAATAGCGAGTGTGGAATAATGGTGGATCGATATGCGGAATTGTCCTAGGCAATTGTTAACAAGACCGATAGTCGTCATTGCAATTTCATATGAGGGAGAGGCATAAGCTAACATACTTTATCTACTTGGATCATATTCACTTATGATTGGAACTCTAGAAAGGATCCGCAACTACTAAAGATCATTAAGGTAAAACCCAACCATTGCAATAAAGCATCATGTCCTCTTTATTCCCATACACAACAACCCCCTTAGTCGGGTTTGTGTTTCAGTCACTCACCAACCCACTATAAGCGAATCATGAACGTATTGCAACACCCTATAGCGGCAATCCCTCACGCTTGCGTGACTCGGAGGGCACCATAGGACAGCACCAAAATAAAACATACAACTCATACCAATCTAGATCATCAATCAACCCAAAGACAAAGGATATCTACTCAAAACATCATAGGATGGCAACACATCATTGGATCATAATATGTGGCATAAAGCACCGTGTTCAAGTAGCGATTACATCGGGGTGCGGGAGAGTGGACCGTGTAAAAGAGATGAGGATGGTGATGATGATGGTGATGTTGATGAAGACGATCACCATGGCGATGATTCCCCTCTCGATGGCACTCCGGTGCCACCAAGAGAGAGGAGGAGAGGTTCTCCCCCTTGTGCTTCCTCCTCCATGGCCTCCCCCTTGATGGGGAGAGGTTTCCCCTCTGGTCCTTGTCCTTCATCGTGATGATGGCCCCTTTGGGATCCTCCTCCATGCCCTCTGGTGATGATGGCCCCCTCCAGCAGGGTGCCGGAGAGGGCCTAGATTGGTTTTCGGTGGCTACGGAGGCTTCTGGCGGCGGAACTCCCGATCTAGGTTTCTTTCTGGAAGTTTCGGGTTATATAAGAGGTGTTGGAGTCGGGAACAAGGCAGCGGGTCTCCAGGGGATGGGCGTGCCCCCCACCCTCGTGGGCAGCCCGAGACTCTTCTGGCCCAGTTCTTTTACTTCCTGGCCTTCTTCTGGTCCAAAAAATAGGCTCCGTCAAGTTTCAGGTCAATTGGACTCCGTTTGGTTTTCCTTTTCTGCGATACTCAAAAACAACGAAAAAACAAAAACTGGCACTGGGCCCTAGGTTAATAGGTTAGTCCCAAAAATCATATGAAATAACATATGAATGCATATAAAACATCCTAGATGGATACTATAATAGCATGAATACTTCATAAATTATAGGTACGTTGGAGACGTACCAACATCCCCAAGCTTAATTCCCGCTCGTCCTCGAGTAGGTAAATGATAAAAGAAATAATTTATGATGTGTGAATGCTAGCTAGTGCATAAGTTTCATCAATGATAGTTCCCATCACTTTTTCTAGCATCAT
This sequence comes from Triticum aestivum, assembly GCF_018294505.1. Taxonomy (NCBI): domain Eukaryota; kingdom Viridiplantae; phylum Streptophyta; class Magnoliopsida; order Poales; family Poaceae; genus Triticum; species Triticum aestivum. The sequence continues at coordinate 291,882,945 of NC_057803.1, read as the reverse complement.
TATATATCATAATAGTTGCTCATTTTCATAAAACTTTTCATGATCAAGTAACAAGATATTCACATGTTAAGGTATAGATCATAAACTCTCCTAAGACTAACAAACTATATTCTCAGTCATCAAACAACTGCAATTCATCTTATTTTCAGGAAGGGTCTATGCCACATCTTTGATTTAGCAAACTCCACATACTCAACTATCATTTAATCTTTCATAATTTCTAAAACTCACGTGATATTTATGGGTTCAATGTTTTAATCAAACATAGAGAAAGCTAGGGGCTTATAGATTCGCCTCCCAACCTTTTACCTCAAGGGTAATGTCAACAATAATAGTTCATGATAACTTACATCCAGTTGGATATATATATATATATATATATATATATATATATATATATCAGCATCTTTCCAACACAATGTGCTTGCCAAAGGATAAAATGTAAAAAGTAAAGGTGAAGATCACCATGACTCTTGCATAAGGGTAGAAGATAAAAGTAAAAGATAGGCCCTTCGCAGAGGGAAGCAGAGGTTGTCATGCGCTTTTATGGTTGGATGCACAAAATCTTAATGCAAAAGAACGTCACTTTATACTGCCACTTGTGATATGGACCTTTATTATGCAGTCCGTCGCTTTTATTTCTTGCACATCACAGGATCGTATAAAGCTTATTTTCTCCACATTAACAGATCATACATATTTAGAGGTTAATTTTTATTGCATGCACCGATGACAACTTACTTGAAGGATCTTACTCAATCCATAGGTAGGTATGGTGGACTCTCATGGCAAAACTGGTTTAAGGAATGTTTGGAAGCACAAGTAGTGTCTCTACTTGGTGCAAATAATTTGACTGGCATGAGGGGGAAAAGCAAGCTCAACATGTTGGATGATCCAAGACAATATACTTTATTTCGGATATATTTTATAAGTGGTCGGGAGATGTTCTCGGAATGGGTTGAAAGTTGGTGTGCGATGTTGTTTTGTTGTCAGTAGACCGCCTACCAAGTTTCATCGCATTCGGAGTCCGTTTGACGCCCCAACGGATAACTATAGCGGCAATATAGCCGGTCAAATGTCAGACGTTTTCGGTCTCCGGAAACAGGCATCGGGCCTCTCTCTCGCTCTTCTCTCCTCTCAGTCTGAGACCTTCTGCACATCCCACAAGCTCCAACCTACCCCTCTTCGCGTCCAGAGTCGTCCGATGCGATCGCACGGTCTGAAAACCCCTCTCTGCTCAGTTCTCAGACCCCCTCATGTGTCTGAAAACCTCCCCGAACCCGACCAGGCACTCGTGTCTGTTTAGTCCGGATCGTCACCCAACTCGCTCACCCTAATTTTCTCGACCATCCAATTTGAATCGGAGGGCCCAAATGCACCCTAAATCCACCTGCAATATATACTTGAGGTTAAACCCTAAAAATTAGGAGGCTTGTCCCATCAGTCCAATCCCGTCGTCGCCACCCGGTCTCGATCCATCTCGGGATCCATCCCCTCCTTGTTTCCACTCCCCAGTTCCTCCCGATCCATCCAGCTCCACCCCTCAATTTCATCATCAAGCCAACTGGCGGCCTCCCTGTGTAGCCGCGCCCCTGGCCCCGATACAGCCACCCAAGGCCCAGCCTCCTCTCGCTCTCGTGCACGAGCACGCGCCCAGGAGCTCAAGAAGAGGAGCCCCGATCCCGCGGCGCCACGCACCCTTGCATCCTCCCGTGCTTCCCCGCACCACCGAAGCCACCAGGATCCCGTGCCTGGTGAGCGCCACCGCTGGAGCTGCTCTGTTCCTTGCCCGAACCCACAGGTCATCCTCGTTGCCCCTCTCCTTCCCGTGCTCTCTCCCTCCTTCTAGTTCTTCTTTGTCTCTCTCTCCATTTTTCCTTCTCTCTTTCTCTGTCACGCACAAGAGCTCCGCCCCAACGCCATGGCCGTCCTCTTCTTCAAAGTCTGCCCCGTCGTCGCGTCTCCCGTGGCCTACCGAGCCTCCCCGTTGCCTCGCCGCTCCGGTGACCACCTCCAGCAGGAGCCTCCATTGCGCCTGCCGTATCGATCTAGAAGCCCCAGACGTCAAGTCCCCGTCCTTCGCCATCACAAAGGCCGTCCGAGCTGCGCCTCGACCACCTGATCTGGCCGCACATCCTCGGATCCGTCCGTTTTTGCCGTTCCAAACCACCGCCAGGGCTCCTCCTTGTCGCCGGTAAGTTGCCCTACCGCTCCTGCGTTTTTCCCTACACCTTCCCTTCCTCACATCTCCCTCTCTCTTGGCCTCCTGATGCAGCACCCGGAGGATGCCAAGCTGCCGAGGCACCTCCCCTACACCCTGCTTCGCCTGGATCCGTGAGCCCATGCCTCCCCTGCCGCCGGTGATGCCAAGTCCCTGCCGCTGCGCCGCTGTTGGTCAGGCCTCACCTCTGCTTCGCTCGAACAGGGAGGAGAACACCTCTGCCTTTGTTCGCTCGGGTTGCCCGCGCATTGACCGTGCCGCCGCCTTGTCAAGCCGCCCCTTGGGCCAGATCCACCGACCGGGCTTGGCCCAATGTGAGCACCAAATCAAGTCCTCCTCTCTATTGGACCAGACAGATTCGGCCCGTTGATGTTTTTTTCCTCCCTGCGTATTTATCTATTATCGAGAGTAGACCTATTTTGCAGAAAACCCCCTAACCTCCATGCATTTAATAACTTCTCAACAGTGCATCGGTTTAAAATAATTTATATATGTAAAATGCTTAGAATTTTGTGTAGATTAATAATATGCCATTTTCATCTATGTTTAAAATGTTTAAATTGCTGTTTGCCTTAATTTGCTCCTATGCCATGTTAAAATGATTTAATTCATAACTAATTAACCGTAGCTCGGATTTAAATAATCTTTATATGCAAATGGGGTAGAAAATTGCCTAGTTTAACATGGTGACTTTACTTTGCATGTTTAACAACTCCAAAATTGTGTTTAGGGCAGAAAAGTACCAAATCTAATGTATGCTCATGAGGATTTTCCGGACTTGTTGGTTGTTGTTCCGGCCTCATTTAAACTTGCCTAGATAGGTAGTTTTACTGTGGTTCACCCCTTTCCATGCTAAACAACATTTAATATTGTTGAGTACATAAACGAGATTGAACTAAATATTTGAAGTGGTGTTCCGTCAATATGCAACCCGTTGCATATTGAGATCCACTTAATTTGTAGGATTGTTTGTGCACTTTCCCATGCCATGCTTTATTACACCGGTCATGCATCATACTTGGTTGTGAATCATGCCATTTTATGTGATGGTTGTTTACTATGTTGTTTGCTTCTTTCTGGTGTTGCTTCTTCGGGTTAGTTCCGATAACATCGCGTTTGTGAGGATTCATTCGACTACATCCGTTTGTCTTCTTCATGGACTCGTTCTTCTTCCTTGCGGAATCTCAGGCAAGATGACCATATCCTCGAAATCACTTCTATCTTTCCTTGCTTGTTGCTCGCTCTTTTGCTATGCTGCGATACCTACCACTTGCTATATCATGCCTCCCATATTGCCATGTCAAACCTCTAACCCACCTTGTCCTAGCAAACCGTTGTTTGGCTATGTTACCGCTTTGCTCAGCCCCTCTTATAGCTTTGTTAGTTGCAGGTGAAGATGGAGTTTGTTCCATGTTGGAACATGGATATTTGTTGGGATATCACAATATCTCTTATGTCAATTAATGCATCTATATACTTGGTAAAGGGTGGAAGGCTCGGCCTTATGCCTGGTGTTTTGTTCCACTCTTGCCGCCCTAGTTTCCGTCATACCGGTGTTATGTCCCTTGATTTTGGTTCCTTACGCGGTTGGGTTATAATGGGAACCCCTTGACAGTTCTCCTTGAATAAAACTCCTCCAGCAAGGCCAACCTTAGTTTTACCATTTGCCACCTAAGACTTTTTCCCTTGGGTTCTGCAGACTCAAGGGTCATCTTTATTTTAAACCCCGGGCCAGTGCTCCTCTGAGTGTTGGTCCAACCTGTCAGCCGCCGGTGACCACCAGGGGCAACTCTAGGTTGGCCTACCGGAAGTTTGGACAATCTGGTGTACCCTGAGAACGAGATATGTGCAACTCCTATCGGGATTTGTCGGCACATTCGGGCAGCTTTGCTGGTCTTGTTTTACCATTGTCGAAATGTCTTGTAACCAGGATTCCGAGTCTGATTGGGTCTTCCTGGGAGAAGGAATATCCTTTGTTGCCCATGAGAGCTTGTGATGGGCTAAGTTGGGACACTCCTACAGGGTTTTGAACTTTCGAAAGCCGTGCCCGTGGTTATGGGTAGATGGGAATTTGTTAATATCTGGTTGTAGAGAACTTGACACTTAACTTCATTAAAATGAATCAATCGCGTGTGTAGCCGTGATGGTCTCTTTCCGGCGGAGTCCGAGAAGTGAACACAGTTCTTGTGTTATACTTGAACGTAAGTAGTTTCAGGATCACTTCTTGATCACTTCTAGTTCACGACTGTGCTTTGCTTCTCTTCTCGCTCTTATTTGCGTATGTTAGCCACCATATATGCTTAGCTCTTGCTGCAGCTCCACCTCACTATCCTTTCCCTACCCATAAGCTTAAATAGTCTTGATCTCGCAGGTGTGAGATTGGTGAGTCCTCGTGGCTCACAGATACTTCCAAACAGTTGCAGGTGCCGATGATACTAGTGCAGATGACGCCGCTAAGCTCATGTGGGAGCTCGATGAAGGTCGTGTTCGTAGACTTGTTTCGTTTCGAGTTGATCAGTAGAGGAGCCAGTTGGGGCGATCGAGGATCTTTTGCATTAAGGGTTGTCTTTCTTTATTTGGTTCCGTAGTCGGACCTTGATTGTATTCTAGATGATGTAATGTTATATTCATGTATTGTGTGAAGTGGAGATTGTAAGCCAACTCTCTATCCCTTCCTGATTCAGTACATGGGATGTGTAAAGATTACCCCTCTTGCGACATGCCTACTATGCGGTTATGCCTCTAAGTCGTGCTCTGACACGTGGGAGATATAGCCACATCATGGGTGTTACAAGTTGGTATCAGAGCATTCCCCGACTTAGGAGCCCCCTGCTTGATCGAATCGCTAGCGTTGTTGAGTCTAGAAAAAAATGTTTTGAGTCTTATAGGATTATATATATCGGATTGTAGGATTCTTTTTACTCCTCGGTCCCTTCGTCGCTCTGGTGAGGCCTCCTGACATAGAGTTTTGACTCTTCTCTTCTCAATTTCATAAAAAAATATTTAGGATCACGCGGGTATCTTGGAATCGTTCTGATGGTTTTATGATGAGAACATTGTTCTTGGTGCCTCCTGACATTTTGGGTTTGTGGCAGTGTCCCGGGGAGTTGAGCTCCGAGGTGTTGTCGTCACAATTTTATTGTTGCAGCTCTGGAATACCTGAGTTCATCGACATCGAAAATCTCTTTTATGTAGTTGTTGGTGAGATAACCTCGACGCCACCCAGTACTGGGGAGGGAGTTCGGGAGTATTGCCATAACTCATATAACGGATGCTTTTCGAAGGTTGAGGTAAATGATTTCTGAAGGTTTCTTGGTTATGTGTTGAAGGATGGATACAACTGGATGTAGGATTTGCTAGTTTTGGGTGAGATATTATGCTTCCCCTGTATCCCCAACACCGAATTGCATAACCAAAAAGTTTCGGTAGTTTATAAGTGGGAATTCAAGTAGCTCCTAGAATATCTTTCCAACAGGCACATGATACGATATGGGGTCTATCATATGTTTGTTTCCGGCTTATTTTGCAAGCCAATCCTTGTTTTGTTGTCATTGTGGTATTCGAGTTGCTTCAATGTCAAGTGTTGATTCCATACCTTTCCTAAGTAGTTTTCTCATATTTCTATGTGAATACTAACCCTTCATGAACATCAAGATTGTCATATCAATCCTTTTCAACCGACGCGCTTATCGTCAAGTGAATCCCATCATTTCAACATTTGCAAGACCCAATCACAGTTTTTGTCAATGGTGTTTGTTTCATTCGTCTCCAAGTTGCTTTTGTTTTCCCGCCCACCCACCCTTTTTCTTCAAGGACTAAGATTTGTTGATCAAGTATCCATCTTATGGATGTGAAGTATCTTCATTCTTTTCAATCAATGTTCTTACCCGGTGGTTCTTATGAAGATTCTCTACTAGTTCATCATTCTTCGTTGTCTTTCTTCTCCGGTGGATTCAATTCAAGTTTTGTTGATCATATCCTTTCCTCATTTTAAATGTTTTCTCATGCCGGTGCACTTCTTAATCACTCACCTCTCGCTATTCATTTGTTCTGGAGTGTTGAAGATATCTTAGAAGGCTCGTCTTTTCATTCAAGATCCGTTCAACCTATTTTGAGGTTGTTATCTCATTCAAGCCATTTAATTCAACCGGTGCAATCTCCTTTTCAAGATATCGTTCTATGGTGTTTTCTTTTGAGTGGACCCTTACCCACAGATCTTTTCCCAGGATCTTACCTGACTCTTCTAATTTTACCGGAGTTATTCTCAAATTCATTTCAAAGTTTGCCGTCAGAATGAATTGTCATCAGTAAAATGTCTTTCTCCAAGATCTTTCAAATTCTTCATCGTTGGTTCAACCTTTCTATTCTTCATCCCGGAGTATCTCAACAATTCATGGTGGTGTTTCTCAGCGTCATTCTCAACATTTGAAGACCGAAGAAGAGTCTCTAAATCTTGCTCCTTTCTCTTCAAGATTCATGGTTCTAGCGTTATGCCATCCTCTCATAATTGTTTTCGATTGTGAGAATTCTTTTCACCCATCCGGAGCAGTTCAGGAGTCTATTCAGTCTGATTCTCCGGAGGCCATCATTTCGGGTTCATTCATTACCAGCTTTCAGCTCTCGTTCTCCAAATCTTACGAGTGCATCATTCAAGTATTCTCTAATCAGCTCACGATCTATTCTTTCTCATGTATCTAAATCCCTTGAAGTATCTTCTTTCATTTTTCCAATTCTTCCTGGTGTTTCTTTATTGTTTCTGCGTTCATTTTCAACTCCTACGGTGGTTCGCTCAAGATTTCTCTTCCTTCGTTATTGTATCAATGCATTTGTGCTTTCTAAATCCTACTGGTGGTTCGTTGAAGACCTTCTCAGGTTTGCGCTATATCTATCTTAATTCTTTCAACGAGAATAAGTAGTATGCAAAATCCGTTGCTTTTCATCAATTTAATTGGTGAAGGATACGCATAACATAATTCTTACTCTTGTTTCATCCAAGTGATTAATTCCTTATTCCGGAGGTTCATCAAAATTCTTGATTTCTTTTATTCATCTTTCTTTTTCCCAGAGTTCCAACCTCTCTCAATTATATCACCACGAAGATTCATCTAAATCATTGCCAGGATTCACCTTGTGTTTTCAACTTCAATTTCCTTATATCATCCTTTTATTACCGGAGTTCTTCATGGAGGCTCTACATGGTGGTTCATCAAGGTTTCTTCTCATTATTCATTTGTTCTTCAAGATTTCTCTCGAAGCTATAATCCGCCAAGCTATACTTCAAGTATTCTTCATGTTGCAATCCGGAGTGCAATTGTTTCTCCCTTATCTTTTGAGCTGGTGTTATGTCGTTCTTGACAATTTGAGCTCGTGTTTCATGATTCACATGTTGTCAATGATGAGATATTTTAAATCCACCAATCTCTTCATTGGAGTTGTCTTGTGTCATAATTCACCTAAAGCCTTCCCTAAGGAATATTGCTATTGTGGTGCTTATCAATGATTCAAGTTATCTCTCTATCTTCTTGGTGGAAGAAGTTTTCATCTCTTCTTTATTCCCGATCAATCATTGTTTTTCGTTAATGGTAGAATTTCACCTCAGTTTTGAGATGTTCTCCATAAGCCCACTACAAGCTTACTCTTTTCGTTGTTGGTTTTCCAACAACTCCGTTATAACCCTCTTGGAAGGGTGCCTTCCAAGATCATTTGTGGCAGAAGTTGTCATTTTCTTCTCAATTCTTTCTTTTCCAATGATCCAACTTCTATTCTTTCAGTCCAGAGGCATTGTGATGTTGCTCTTTTCACTCATCATCTCGGATTGTGAAGATCATGTTCTTTCCTTTGCTTATACATTCAACTGGCGTGTTGTGTCATCCCTTCAATTTATTTTCATCTTATCAAGTTTTCTTCTCTTTTTCTACCGGAGTGCTCTCCAAATTATATAATTATTATGCCTCTCTGTCTTGTTTTAACCAGAGTGTTGTGTCTTCTGCTCAAGTTCTTTTCGTCTTATAAAGTTTTGCACCTTGTTTCAATCGGAGTGATTGCATCTACTTCTTGTCCATTGTTACCTTTTCTTATGTCTTTCAATCCACAAGGTTCCCGTAATGTTCCTCCTTTCTACGGAGTGTTTTCAACCTCGTTCATCTTTGCTATATTCTTTCTTTCAATTTGTTCGACCTCTCAAGGTTCTTTGGTTTCTCTCGTTTGTCAAAGAAGCAACTTACTTTTACCTCTTCTCTTCCTCTTCCGCTTCTCTCCGGTGCCATTTTAGATCTCGGGATGAGATCCTCTCGTAGTGTTGGAGTGTTGTAACGCCCCGAGTCCGATGCAACAGGTGTCATCCAGTTATTCGCTATTATTGCATTGTCTTTCGCTTGCGTGTTGCATCTTGCCATGTCATCATCCGCATTGCATCATCATGTTTTCAAAACTTGCATCCGTCCCGTTCTCCTCGTTCTCTCCGTTGTCTGTTCTGAGCTCAACCACACTTGCACGCGCCCACGGCACGTCCAAAATATTATTTTATAAGTGGTCGGAAGATGTTCTCAAAATGGGTTGAAAGTTGGTGTGTGATGTTGTTTTGTTGTCAGTAGACCGCCTGCCAAGTTTCATCGCATTCGGAGTCCATTTGACGCCCCAACGGATAATTGTAGCGGCAATATAGCCGGTCAAACGTCGGACGTTTTCGGTCTTCAAAAACAGACGCCGGGCCTCTCTCTTGCTCTTCTCTCCTCTCAGCCCGAGACCTTCTGCATAGCCCACAAGCTCCAACCTACCCCTCTTCGCGCCCGGAGTCGTCCGATGTGATCGCACGGTCCGAAAACCCCTCTCTGCTCAGTTCTCAGACCCCCTCGCGCGTCCGCAAACCTCCCCGAACCCGACCGAGCACTCATGTCCGTTGAGTCCGGATCGTCACCCAACATCCCCAAAACGTCTTTGTTTATTTGTTGGACTCGCCCACCCTAATTTTCTTGACCGTCTGATTTGAATCGGAGGGCCCAAATGCACCCCATATCCACCTGCTATATATACTTGAGGTCCAACCCTAAAAATCAGGAGGCTTGTCCCATCAGTGCAATCCCGCCGCCGCCACCCGGTCTCGATCCATCTCAGGATCCATCCCGTCCTCGTTTCCACTCCCCAGCTCCTCCTGATCCATCCAGCTCCACCCCTCAATTTCATCATCAAGCCAACCGGCGACCTCCCTGTGTAGCCGTGCCCCTGGCCCCGATCCAGCCACCCGAGGCCCAGCCTCCTCTTGCTCTCGTGTGCGAGCACGCACCCAGGAGATCAAGCAGGGGAGCCCCGATCCTACAGCGCCAGGCACTCCTGCATCCTCCCGTGCTTCCCCGCACCACCGAAGCCACCAAGATCCCATGCCAGGGAGCGCCACCGCCGGAGCTGCTCCGTTTCTTGCCCAAACCAACAGGTCTTCCTTGTTGCCCCTCTCCTTCATGTGCTCTCTCCCTCCTTCTAGTTCTTCTTTGTCGCTCTCTCAATTTTTCTTTCTCTCTTTGTCTGTCCTGCACAGGAGCTCTGCCCCAACGCCATGGACGTCCTCTTCTTCCAAGTCTGCCCTGTCCTCACGTCTCCCGCGGCGAGCCGAGCCTTACCACCGCCTCGCCGCTCCGGTGACCACCTCCAGCTGGAGCATCCATGGCGCCTGCTGTTTCGAGCTCCAAGCCCCAGACGTCAAGTCCCCGTCCTTCGCCATCACGAAGGTCGTCCAAGCTGCGCCTCGACCACCTGATCCAGCCGCCCATCCTTAGATCCGTCCGTTTTTGCCGTTCCAAACCACCGCCGGGGCTCCTCCTTGTCGTCGGTGAGATGCCCTACCGCTCCAGCGTTTTCCCCTGCACCTTCCCTACCTCACATCTCCCTCTCTCTTGGCCTCCCGATGCAGCACCCGGAGGATGCAAAGCTTCCTAGGCACCTCCCCTACACCCTGCTTCGCCTGGATCCGTGAGCCCATGCCTCCCCTGCCGCCGGCGATGCCAAGTCCCTACCGCTGTGCTGCCGTTTGTCAGGCCTCACCTCTGCTTCGCTCGAACAGGGAGGAGAACACCTCTGCCTCTGTTCGCTCGGGTCGCCCGTGCATTGACCGTGCCGCCGCCTTGTCAAGCCGCCCCTTGGGCCAGATCCACCGACCGGGCTTGGCCCAATGTGAGCACCAAATCAAGTCCTCCTCTCTATTGGACCAGACAGATTCGGCCCATTGATGTTTTTTTCCTCCCTGCGTATTTATCTATTATCCAGAGTAGACCTATTTTGCAGAAAACCCCCTAAGCTCCATGCATTTAATAGCTTCTCAACCGTGCATCGGTTTAAAATAAATTATATATGTAAAATGCTTAGAATTTTGTGTAGATTAATAATATTCCATTTTCATCTATGTTAAAATTGTTTAAACTGATGTTTGCCTTAATTTGCTCCTATGCCATGTTAAAATGATTTAATTCATAACTAATTAACTATAGCTCGGATTTAAATAATCTTTATATTCAAATGGGGTATAAAATTGTCTAGTTTAACCTGGTGACTTTACTTTGCATGTTTAACAACTCTAAATTTGTGATTAGGGCAGAACATTACCAAATCTAATATATGCTCATGAGGATTTTCCGGACTTGTTGGTTGTTGTTCCGGCCTCATTTAAACTTGCCTAGATAGGTAGTTTTACTTTGCTTCACCCCTTACCATGCTAAACAACATTTAATATTGTTGAGTACACAAACGAGATTGAACTAAATAATTGAAGTGGTGTTCCGTCAATATGCAACCCGTTGCATATTGAGCTCCACTTAATTTGTAGGATTGTTTGTGCACTTTGCCATGCCATGCTTCATTAAACCGGTCATGCATCATACTTGGTTGTGCATCATACCATGCTTATGTGATGGTTGTTTACTATGTTGACTTCTTTTTGGTGTTGCTTCTTTGGGTTAGTTCCGATAACGTCGCGTTTGTGAGGATTCGTTCGACTACGTCCATTTGTCTTCTTCATGGACTCGTTCTTCTTCATTGCGGGATCTCAGGCAAGATGACCATACCCTCGAAATCACTTCTATCTTTGCTTGCTAGTTGCTCGCTCTTTTGCTATGCTGCGATACCTACCACTTGCTATATCATCCCTCCCATATTGCCATGTCAAACCTCTAACCCACCTTGTCCTAGCAAACCGTTGTTTGGCTATGTTACTGCTTTGCTCAGCCCCTCTTATAGTGTTGTTAGTTGCAGGTGAAGATGGAGTTTGTTCCATGTTGGAACATGGATATTTGTTGGGATATCACAATATCTCTTATTTAAATTAATGCATCTATATACTTGGTAAAGGGTGGAAGGCTCGGCCTTATGCCTGGTGTTTTGTTCCACTCTTGCCGCCCTAGTTTCTGTCATACCGGTGTTATGTTCCTTGATTTTGCGTTCCTGACGCGGTTGGGTTATAATGGGAACCCCTTGACAGTTCGCCTTGAATAAAACTCCTCCAGCAAGGCCCAACCTTGGTTTTACCATTTGCCACCTAAGCCTTTTTCCCTTGGGTTCTGCAGACTCAAGGGTCATCTTTATTTCAAACCCCTGGGCCAGTGCTCCTCTAAGTGTTGGTCCAACCTGTCAGTCGCCGGTGACCACCAGGGGCAACTCTTGGTTGGCCTACTCGAAGTTTGGACAATCTGGTGTGCCCTGAGAACGAGATATGTGCAGCTCCTCTCGGGATTTGTAGGCACATTCGGGCGGCTTTGCTGGTCTTGTTTTACCATTGTCGAAATGTCTTGTAACCGGGAGTCCGAGTCTGATCGGGTCTTCCTGGGAGAAGGAATATCCTTCGTTGATCGTGAGAGCTTGTGATGGGCTAATTTGGGACACCCCTGCGGGGTTTTGAACTTTCGAAAGTCGTGCCCGCGGTTATGGGCAGATGGGAATTTGTTAATATCTGGTTGTAGAGAACTTGACACTTAACTTAATTAAAATGAATCAACCGTGTGTGTAGCCGTGATGGTCTCTTTCTAGCGGAGTCCGGGAAGTGAACACGGTTCTTGTGTTATGCTTGAACGTAAGTAGCTTCAGTTCCACTTCATGACAGTGCTTTTCTTCTCTTCTCGCTCTTATTTGCGTATGTTAGCCACCATATATGCTTAGTGATTGTTGCAGCTCCACCTCACTATCCTTTCCCTACACATAAGCTTAAATAGTCTTGATCTCGCGGGTGTGAGATTACGAGTCCTCGTGGCTCACAGATACTTCCAAACAGTTGCAGGTGCCGATGATACTAGTGCAGATGACGCCGCTGAGCTCATGTGGGAGCTCGATGAACATTGTGTTCGTTGACTTGTTTCGTTTCTAGTTGATCAGTAGAGGAGCCCAGTTGGGGCAATCGGGGATCTTTTGCATTAGGGGTTGTCTTTCTTTATTTGGTTCCGTAGTGAGACCTTGATTGTATTCTGGATGATGTAATGCTATATTCATGTATTGTGTGAACTGGAGATTGTAAGCCAACTCTTTATCCCTTCTTGATTTAGTACATGGGATGTGTAAAGATTACCCCTCTTGCGACATGCCTACTATGCGGTTATGCCTCTAAGTCGTGCTCCGACACGTGGGAGATATAGCCGCATCGTGGGTGTTACATTCGTGAGATAGGTTAGCATGATAAAGAGTAAACCATTCACTTTGGTACTGTCAAAGACAAGGATCATAATTGTTCTCACACAATGCCTACTGTACCATATCATTTCTACAATTTATGTTGAGTAATATAAGTCATAGAAACTAGAAAACAAGCAAACTATGCAATGAAAACAGAATGTGTCAGAAACAGAGCAGTCTGTAATGATCTGAACACTAACCATACTTCTGCTACTCAAAAAATTATTAAATAAATTTGTGCACGTGAGGAATTTGTCTATTAATATTTTGCAAGAAGAATCAGCACGAAAGCTCTCTTCTATAAAAAAAATGCAGCTAATGCCGTGAGCGCAAAGTTTCTGTTTTTTACAGCAAGATCACATTAACTTTCACCCAAGTCTTCCCAAAGGTCTTACTTGGCACTTTATTGAAACAAAAGCTATAATACATGATTAATACAGTAGCTTAATCATGGATAACACACAAAAACAGTATGGGTAAATATTGAGTTTTCTCCCAACAAGCACTTTTCTTTAATGCCTTTTAGCTAGGCATGATGATTTCAATGATGCTCACATAAAAGATAAGAATTGAATCATAAAGAGAGCATCATGAAGAATAGGACTAGCAAATTTAAACCTAACCCCCTTCCTATGCCTATGGATTTTGTGAGCACACAATTTATGGGACAAGAATCAACTAGCATAGGAAGGCAAAACAAGTATAACTTCAAAACTTTAAGCACATAGAGAGGAAACTTGATATTATTGCAACTCCTACAAGCATGTATTCCTCCCTCATAATAATTTTCAGTAGCATCATGAATGAGTTCAACAATATAACCATCACATAAAGCATTCTTTTTCCAGATCTACAAGCATAGAAAATTTTCTACTCTCCACATAAGCAAAATTCTTCCCATTCGAAATAACGGGATCACTAGTTCCTAAAGTTGACACTCTTCCAAACCCGCTTTAAATGATAGTATTATTCATAATCCAAAATATATAAGTGAAGTTCATGGAGAATTCTACAATTAATATAAACTAACCCATATCCAAGCTCAAAATATATAAGTGAAGCACACGAAGCATTCTATAAAACCATACTCAAAAGATTTAAGTGAAGCACAAAGAGCAATTCTATAAGATCATACTTAAAAGATATAAGTGAAGCACATGAAGCATTATATAAACCAATGAAGGGCTATCTCATACTTGCATGGTTCTTAAAAAAATAAAAACACAAAGGACACAAATCATGTGAACAAAACAAAAACCGAGGTGTACCGATAATTTGTTCAAGAAGAAAGATAGGATGCCCCAAGCTTAGATGCTTCAGTATCCCTAGAATATTTACCTGGTGTTCCTTGGGAATCCCCAAGCTTGAGCTCTTGCCTCTCTTTATTCTTCTCACATCGGTAACTCCTCGTTCTTCGAACACTTTATCCACACAAAACTTTAACAAAAACTTTGTGAGATCTGTTAGTATAATAAAGCAAATCACTACCTTTAGGTACTGTTGGGAACTCATTCTAAATTCATATTGGTGTAATATCTACTGTATTCCAACTCATCCATGGTTCATACCCTCCGATACTACTCATAGATTCAACAAAATAAGCAAACAACACATAGAAAACATAATCTGTCTAAAACAGGATAGTCTGTAGTAATCTGGAGGTTTACTAGACTTCTGTTACTCCAAAAATTATTAAATAAATTTTAAAATTTGAAAAATTTAAACAGAAGTAATGTGAAAAAAGTTTCAGACCCATTTGACTTTCCAGTAAAAAAATTAAAATCACGCGCTACAGCCAAAGTTTCTGTTTTTGTTCTGCACATAGTAAACAAGCAATCTAATCATCCTAAAACCAAAGCTTGGCACATTATTTTTAGAATACAATGGATATATATAAGGGGATAATCATTTACAGAGAAACTTCCATGAAAAAAATTCTACATTGTTTCTGTGAGCATGAACACGAGTGCTCAAGGTCGACCCTCACTTCTTCAATGCATAACTTTCCAATCACTTCTCTTTTTGAAAAACTTTTTAGGCATGAGAGGCAAGTAATTTTTTTTGTATTTTCATTATTTAAAAAAATTTGTATGTTTCACCCACAACTAAATAGAAACAAAAATGGAAAAAACAAAATCTACTTAGTGAAGGAAAGCAAACAAGCACACACAAGAATATCAACCCCACGCTATTGCTCCCCGGAAACGGCGCTAGAAAAGAGCTTGATAATCCCCAAGTGCAGGGAATCATCATAGAAATTTCCAAAGGTGAAAGTGATAAGTATGGAGTTTTGAACCCACAAGGAGCTAAAGGCAAGATCAATATTCTCTCAAGCCCTATCTGCCACTAATATGACTCTACGTACACCGAACGTTTGCTTCTAACTAGATAGGAGAAATAAAAATACGTTGTGGGTATGAAGTGGATAACTCTGTATGATATCGGAGAGATAAAATATAAAAGTAGGTGTTGTTATCATAAAGTTAGAACATATTACTAAATATTATAAATAGAGAGTGTGGAATAATGATGGATCGGTGTGCGGAATTGCCCTAGGCAATTGTTAACAAGACTGATAGTCGTCATTCCAATTTCATATGAGGGAGAGGCATAAGCTAACATACTTTCTCTACTTGGATCATATGCACTTATGATTGGAACTCTAGCAAGCATCTGCAACTAATAAAGATCATTAACTTAAAATCCAACCATAGCATTAAAGCATCTAGTCCTCTTTATTCCCATACGCAACAACCCCCTTACTCGGGTTTGTGTTTCAGTCACTCACCAACCCACTATAGGCAAATCATGAACGTATTGCAACAACCTACAACAGGAATCCCTCACGCTTGTGCGACACGAAGGGCACCATAGGATAGCACCAAAATAAAACATTCAACTCGTACCAATCAAATCATTAATCAACCCCAAAGGATATCCACTCAAAACATCATAATATGTGGCATAAATCACCATGTTCAAGTAGGGATTACAATGGGGTGTGGAAGAGTGGACCACGTAAAAGAGATGAGGATGGCGATGATGATGGTGATGTTGATGAAGACGATCACTGCGGCGGTGATTCCCCTCTCGATGGCACTCCGGTGCCACCAAGAGAGGGTGAGGAGAGGTTCTCCCCCTTGTACTTCCTCCTCCATGGCCTTCGCTCTCTGGTCCTTGGCCTTCATGGTGATGATGGCCCCTCCGGGGATCCTCCTCCATGCCCTCCAGTGATGATGGACCCCTCCGGCAGGGTGCCGAAGAGGTCCTAGATTGGTTTTCGATTGCTACGGAGGCTTCTGGCGGTCGAACTCCCGATCTAGGTTTCTTTCTGGAAGTTTTGGGTTATATAAGAGGTATGGAGTCGGGAACGAGGCATGGGGGTCTCCGGGCTGTCCACGAGGCAGGGGGTGCACCCTCCACCCTCGTTGGTCAAGTTTTAGATCAATTGGACTCCGGTTGGTTTTCCTTTTCTGCGATACTCAAAAACAACGAAAAACAGAAACTGGCACTCGACTCTAGGTTAATACGTTAGTCCCAAAAATCATATAAAATAGCATATAAATGCATATAAAACATCCTAGATAGATAATATAGTAGCATGAATATTTCATAAATTATAGATACGTTGGAGACGTATCAAGAAGCCTCCAACAATACACCTGAGTATGAAGGGCTCCTTGTCGGGCTCAGAATTGCCGCGGGATTGGGAATGAAGAAGCTGATCATACAGGGGGATTCACAGCTTGTGGTGAGACAAGTCAACAAGTATTATCAAAGTCCATCGATGGAAGCATACGTCGAGGAAATGAGGAGATTGGAGGAGCACTTTGATAGGTTGCAAACAGAGCACGTACCCCGTGCGGAAAATAGCATAGCTGATCACCTATCAAAGTGTGTTGTGCAGAAGCTTCCTATGGAACCAGGAACTTTTGTTCTCCGTCTCTCTCAACCCTCCATATCACCAGCCACAATGGCCCAGAAAAGGAGAAAGTTGGACTATGGTAAGCCTCTCCCGGTCGAGCCGTCCGCTCCCGGCAGAGACCCTACCGGAAAAAACTTCTCACGGCCTGCCGGACAACCCCCTCCAGTCGGGCCTATGGACCCCGCGAACGAGGCTGGTGCTCCCATAGAAGAGGAGGTGCCACTAGTCCTTGTTGCCGAACCCCAGGCTCCAACTTGGGCAAGGCACATCGTCCGCTTCCTCCAAATTGGAGAACTTACCAGCGACTAAGATGAAGTTGATAAAGTAGCCCAGAAGGCCAATATGTATCATTTTGTCGATGACACTCTATACAGAAGGAGGTCCAATGGTGTGAAATTGAAGTGTGTCTGCCGGGAGAATGGAAAGGAACTGATGGCTGAGATTCACAAAGGAATCAGCGGCTCACACATTGGATCAAGGGCGTTAGTTGGGAAAGCATTCCGGCAAGGATTCTATTGGCCCACAGCCCACCAAGATCCGGTCGAGATCGTCACGACATGTGAAGCCTACCAGTTCCATTCCAAGAGAACACACCTACCTGCCCAAGCCCTTTAGACAATCCCTTTATCATGGCCATTTTCGGTCTGGGGGCTCGATATCCTCGGCCCCTTCCCCTGAGAAATTGGGGGCTTTGAATTCTTGTTCGTCGCGATCGACAAGTTTAAAAGGTGGCCAGAAGTGACTGCCGTGAGAAAGGTAACAGCTCAGTCAACTATCAAGTTCTTGAAAGAATTGGTGTGTCGTTTTGGAGTTCCGACAAGGATCATCACCGACAACGGCACCCAATTCACGAGCCATGCTTTCATGCAATATGTTCGTACCCTCGGATGCAAGATCTCATTCACCCCTGTGGCACACCACCCGAGCAATGGACAAGCTGAGAGGGTGAACACTGAAGTGCTACGTGGACTCAAGACAAGAACTTACGATACACTGTAGAAGCACGGTAGGCGGTGGATCGAGGAGCTACTGGTAGTTCTCTGGTCCCTCAGAACGACACCTAACCGAGCTACCAGGCAGACTCCCTTGTCCCTGGTCTACGGGGCAGAAGCAGTTATCCCCATGGAACTCATTTATGGGTCCCCTCGAGTGCTTCCCTATGATGAAGTAGCGCACGATCAGCACCAGCGTGACGAAGCTGTGCTACTCGAGGAGAACCGTCTCCAGGCTGCTACGTGTGTTGCACGCTACCAGCAAGCCCTGCGTCGCTATCACAGCTGCAGGGTTCATGCCTGGTGTTTTGAGGAAGGTGGCCTTGTTCTTAGGCGCGTTCAGTCCGCCAAGGGTACAAACAAGCTATCACCATAGTGGGAAGGCCCTTACCGGGTGGTACGACTCACCAGACCCGGCGCAGTCCATCTGGAGACCGCAGATGGCTCTCAGTTACAAAACTCATGGAATATTGAGCATCTCTGCAAGTACTGCCCATAAGGCCTGAGGCTTCCAGGCACTGCCCGACAGCCACCCTTTTGTACAGGACTTGCCTCAGCTGCATGTAACCCCTTGTACAAAGCCGGGGCGATGACCCCGTGCAAGAGAAATTAAAGAAGCGTTGTAGGGAGGGCCTCAACTAAGATTATAGGCATGCATGAGCACACCAAGATCACTGCATAAGCATTTCATGAGCATTTGCATATGCATATAGATAGGATCGCATCCTGTATTCATTCTCATCTGCATGAATTTTCAGGTTCCTGCTGTGAACTTGGCTTTGACAAGAGGCGAGAAGATTACACGGCACAACAATCCCTGGCAAGCCAAACAAATAAGTTTTACCTCTTGTCCATTAGTGTTCTGGAAAGCTATAACTTTGCATGAGAAAACCTAGCCTCTCTTTTGAAACTTAGGTGCTCCCATCCATGACTCGAACATTGCTTCAGTCAGGGTGGTCGCAGCAGCCTTTGGTGAAAAAGAGTTGGCGGGGGGCTGACACCTCTATCTGTTCCCCGGGAGACGTAGCTCTCCAGCAGACAAAGAGGGTGCCAGCAGGATATCCTGCCGGGGAAAACTCGTTTATTTTCATTAAAGATGCACTCCACCTCTACATGGACATACACATGCACGGGTTCTCGGCAAGGTTCTTCTTTCTCATTCATATGCTAATACAAGTCCAAGCATCACAAAACACAAAGATGGACTCGAAAGATTACATTATCTGAATTAAAATTTGGCAAGCGCCGGCGAGTTTAAGCTTGAAAAAATATAAGTTCTTCGTAAAATCCTCTTCATGTCCCTCTTATCCCAGGTATTGTGGTGGGAAGAGAAGAGGACGGGCGTCGCACCGACACAATGCCACCCCGATCCTTGTTAGGAGCTAGCAACCCCAGCCTAACAAGATCGGAAGTGGTGAGGCTGCGAAGGAGGAAGACGTGCGAAGCACCTCAACGGCCCCCTAGACAC